>NC_037597.1:4811724-5111724 GCF_003073045.1 Pomacea canaliculata | reverse complement strand
GTGTGTTTGTATGGCTAAATGGCGATAATGTAAGCAGCCTACAAAAACCAAGTAATTAGCTTTGGTTGCTTATGTATACCAACACAGCACTGACATGTTAATAGCTAAATTATGCCTCTTAAAATAAGGAAATTACTAAGATTGTGAGTTAACATACATTCATAAATACACAGATAATAATATTACAAAATGAATAAATGTAAACCATTTAACAACAGGTATTCTAAATCAAGAATATATTTGTACATCTTGCATATAATTGTGCTTGACATTCAAACAAATGTGTCCCAAGAATAAATAGAGTGAAGTCAAATCTTTAAAAGTTTTTCTCTCAAATCTAATAATGCTCTGTAGATATGTGGCTAAACTGGTTGTCTGACATCAAAAGGCATAGTCGAAAATGGGAAATTACTCTGTAAAATTTTCTGGGAATGTATTCTTGTAGATCAAAATATTTGGGACAGCTAAATAAGAAATGTATTTCTCTTCTACAAAAAGGACACTTAGTGTTTCTACTGTTTTCACATATGTAGCGATTAGAAATCCCTAGCCTAAATTTTGTAAATACATCTCTTATCCCCATATGTTCTATGTGTGTAAGAAAGATAGCCTGGGATAAGGTAGATTTAAAGGATTTGTATGTTTCAAATCTGGAGAAGTCATAGAAAAGTGCTCAAAATCACATAAAGAAAATTTGGCAAATGTGTCTGAAAATGTAAGCAATTTGGCACCAGTGGTATGAAAACTTAAAAAAAAAAAAAGGTGTGAGACATTGCATTATAAGCCAAGCTTGAAAGTTGGTATGCTTTATTGCTGACTGACTTCAAACAATTTTACATGCATTTAAACATGCCACTCATAATTACAACAATTTCTTGACTCCAAAGATCAAAATCAAGGTAAGATTAATACAAGGACATTGATGTGTATTTTTTTTCTACAAGTGCTCTATAAAGGCAGCCCCAATATATTTACAAAAGGTCTAAAAACCTCCAACAATTTAAACTGAGGGTTAGAAACCCCCAACAGATTTAACTGGGGATCTGACAACCCCTTGCATTTAATGAATAAAAATCACTGGTCCCATATCCGTCATTGATAAGGGAGGTATCCATTGTGAATTAGCCTTCAACTGGTGAACTTGTGCTAAGTTAACTAGACCACACAGGCCACAAGGCAGTGGAGCCTCTCCATTGCTAGACACAACTTATAAATATATCTTTAAATGTAATACTCCACTGAACTGAAATTTAGCTTTGTCCGGATCATAATTATACCTGCAGGGCATGAAGGACTATGCTGAGCAGCAGAAGCGGCTACTGCAAGACATCCAGCTGTTGCTAGAACGCAATCAGCAGAGGGCACTGCAGCGAGAGGAGGAAGAGAGGCGTCAGCTGGAAGAGAGGGCCCACCAGGAAGTGGCAAGGATTTCTGTTGAATCTGCACTAGCTCTGGCCCAGGAAGCTGTTCAGGCTCATCCAGAGGTGAGGTTTGCCTTTGTAGAGAGCATTCTCCTTAGGAGTGTGAGTATGCGCTTTACAAATTTTCCATTTATTATTATTATTGTAGAGGAAAATAGTTTTGCTGTTAGCAATGATTAATATGATTAACAAGAGATTCTGCACAGATTATGTTCATTAGAAACTCTTAAACCATGCAAAGTCAGATACAAGCACTCCTGAGATCCCTAGACATAATAGTTTAGAATGACAGTGTATCAGTTTCTTT
Organism: Pomacea canaliculata; assembly: GCF_003073045.1. Classification (NCBI taxonomy): domain Eukaryota; kingdom Metazoa; phylum Mollusca; class Gastropoda; order Architaenioglossa; family Ampullariidae; genus Pomacea; species Pomacea canaliculata. Next base: position 5,109,996 of record NC_037597.1, on the reverse strand, counting down.
TGCATGATCCTTAAGGTTTAGTGCATTTCAAAAGTTCTTTGATCCTGCTGCTTTTCAGTTGCTATGTCTGACGGAGCAGAATTCAAGGCGACGACCTAGTTTATTATTTGATGCTACTCAGCTGACACCACAGGAGTCTCTGGAGTCACCCCATCCCTCAGATGTTCACCCTCTCTTCCCTGGCCAGCAAGAATCAGGCTTGGCAGGTGCGACTGTTATACCTGAAGTGTCTGTGTCAGCATCCTCACCTCCAATGACGTTGGAGCTGCAGCACCCGTTGACAGCAGTGACAGTGACACCATCACCAGGAACTGTGACAGAAGGTAGCATGATATTGCCGTTGCCTCAGAGCCTGACTGGGGCCACGGTATTGCCATCTCCTCCTGTCGAGCTCTTGCTTTCACCTCAGTACTACCCTCGCCCAACAGCCCGCAAGATTTTCTCTGTCAGTCGGGTCAAAGAACCTCTGCCTGTCATGTCCCCTACTGTGTCGCAGACTGGTGCACTGGGGACCACACCAAATGTGGTAAGCCCTACTGGAGCAAGTTCTTTGCTTCCAGGAACCCCTGCACCTACGATAGGGATCAGTCCTACTCTTCTTTGTCAAGACCTGGCTGTGGAAACTGTCAGAGAGTATATTGAGCAGATTGTTTCAGACTCTTCCTTGGTTCATCAGCCTGGCAGTGTCAAAGCCGGTGGGGATGGTAAGTTGAGCGAGGTTGATTCTTATGGAGAAGGCATCAGGGCTAGCCATAGCAGAGAGTGACAAGGAAGAGCAAAAGATGTCTGAAGAGGATTCTGAGCTGGATCCTTTAGGAGTTCTTAGGGCTGCAAGGTCTCTGCCTCGCAAGGTGGATGTTGTTGACTGTGATAGTGATGATTTGACGGACATTAGCGTAGGAACCCCAGACTCAGATTCTGTGTTTGATGACTCCTCAGCTTTTTCTTCAACCAATGATTCATTGTGCCAAGAGGGAAAGAGCCACGATGGAGAAGAAGAAGAAGAGACGAGTGTCGCTTGCGTAAATGCTGATGGTGGAGCCTTTGGTGGTGCGAAGACCAGGGACACAATGCAAAGCTCTTACATTCCACAGACTTTAAGCCCAGAAGATGATGACGATTTGTTTGTAGAATTCAGCCGTTTAGGAAAAGTAAAACCAGAGGCATCGAGCCAAAGTGTTGCTTCACATCTTCACGCTACCAGAAATTCTTTCACACAAAGTGCAGCAGAGAGTGACTGTACATCCACAATGGATGCAAGTCATTTAAGTCAAGGTGAAGACCTAGCTAGTATACACAAGAGAAGTAATGCTCGTGGAGAATCTGCTTTCTCTCAGCAGGCAGCAGACGAGAATCTTCCTAACGATCAGCAAAGCACAGCTGCTTCCCTCTCGACTCACTTGCCGTACAGAAGCTTGGATTTGTTTGACCTCAGCATGGATGATGAGGATCTCAGCATATTCACTTCAGCTCTTCATGCCCCAAGTCAGCACTCAGAAAGCCTGCATGAAGAGGGAAGTTCAGCCGAGGTAGTGCTGGAGAAAGATGAGGGAGAAGTAGGTGTGGACTTGAAGTTGGCTCCAAGTGAGACCTGGCTGGCAGTGGATGCATCCAGCATAGCAGAGCAGCAGAGTGAAGCTGATGAGGATCAGGGCAGCAAGCCAGATTTCTTCACCTCTCTAACTCTAAATGGTCTGACACAAGAGCTGGCAAGTGCACTCATCGATGAAAGCAAAGGATCTGGTGAGTTGTGCATTTCAGTGTGACTCAGCTGCAGTTGCATGCAAGTGCCTAGTTTAGATATTATCTGATGACTTCCCTTTCCGCTTCTGTTTGCGTGCTATCTGTGCGATTGTAATTGCATGGATGTGGGATGAGGCATTGTATGATGATGAGTAATAATTTATTGTTTAGGAAAAGAACAAATAGGTACTGTCATTTCAGGAATTTTGTTGTTCCATTTCTTTAAAAGAAGAAGTGCTAGAAAGAATAGAAAAATCTTTCATTAATCTTTTTTGTAAAGTAAATCATCTGCAGAAAAGGTAAGGCAGTCAGAGGGTGCAACGGTTAAGACCTGTCACCATGACAGGGAGGATTGGCAGTCCTGGGTTCAGATCTCATCTCGGGCACACTGTTCTTTATCTATGTGTAGCATCTGTTTATAGGGCTGACTTCTTTACCATGACATAGCCTTGGCTGCTTGCTCATTCAGAAAGACCAATCCCCACCCCTTCACAAAAGATCAAGGCTCGCAATCTGATGCTTCCAGATGGGTTGATCCAATAACCAGATCAACTTTTCTTGCTGCCAACACACTTTAAATCAAGCATCAACAAGTCGAAGACACCGTGACCACAATCTCTTCTTAACAAGCTTACATCACATCTAGCACAGCAAAGGATTGCTGCCATAATTTTATAAACTTTAAGAAAACTTTCCATAGAGTATAATAATAATAAAGTTGATTTGTATAGCGCTTTCCCCCACCATTAAAGGCAGGCTCAAAGTGCTTTACTAAAAAGAAAAACACACAAACATAATAATAATGGATGCTGTATGGCACAAAGGGCTGTGGCACTTGATGTGGAAATTCAACATTGAGGCTAATCTCATCCAAACCATTAAAACATTGTACAACAGCTCCAGGAGTGCAGTAATCCTAAACAACCCAGTGGGCCTTCGCCAAGGTTGCTCTGTCTCTAATCCTGTTAACAAGAATACACTCCAGAACCATCATACCTCCATGTCAGAGGGAGACTGCTCTGTAATCTACGTTTTTCAAACATCAGTCTGATTGCAGGCATTCTTTGCTATCATTTTCATTATGATTTCTCACAGCAGCATGCATGGAATGCATCTGATTTTTTTTGAAACCTGATAATGATAAACAATGATAAACACTTGAAAAAAATTATCTTAAATGTATTGTTAACCAAAATTTACCTAGGACAGTTTAGGTTGTTCTGGTTGCCAATGGCTAGTGCTTGTGATGTATGTAGTAGTAGACTTTCTTAATTATAACAGCGCAAATCACTAAAGCAGTTTTACAATAGTTATAGGACAATGAGTTGTCTGAAAGAGTGGTGTTAAGGTTATTCAAAGTTGACAACTAAGAACAAAAATGGCCTTAAAGTATAAGCTACCTGTTTTACTTGGGGGAGTAAGAAAAATTAGCATTTTGTTGTATGACTGTGGATGTTAAAATAAAATTTCCCAAATTTCGTCATATACCAAAAGAGTGCATTCTGCTAACTGACAAGAGCTTGATTTTTAATAAATTAAACAGATATCCTGCATGCCCCTGTTTGTTCTGTACCTCTGCATTGTATTTTCCAGTGTGCATATTATCCATCATTGCATAATCTGTTGATCTCTGCCACAGCACCATGCTTTGCTTTTTTGTGATATGTTTTTTCCTTTGTGATAAATATAAAATCATACGCTGGAAAGAAAAGTGTTTTTTGGGACAAGAATGTTAATCAGGAATATGTTGTTTTGCATGTCTGTGGATGTGTGTGCATGTTGAAACAGCAGTATCTAGGTATTAGTTATTGGCTAACTTTATTGAAAGAGTTAAATAGCAAGGTTCAACCATACATCTAGTTGCTTCTTTGCATGCTTACCATTTGCTTCACGTGATATTTGTGAGCACTGCTCCTCTTCAATGTCGCCCAACAGATGAATGTGATGAGTTTGAGCGTGACCTAGACGCTATGCTGGCAAGCATAAGAAGTGAACTTTCCTGGCCGCTTTGCCGTAAGTAGTATTTTGGTTCACAGAGCCAGCTGATCCAACAACCACACTTCCCCACGTGCATGCAATATGTCTTATCATAGACCATGCATGGTTGTATATTTTATATGTGCTGACAGTTATTTTTATCCTGTTTTATTTACTGTCCTATGACAATCTTGTCTTTGAATATGATCATGACTTTCAATGTCACACCACTTGTAATGTTTGATTTGAAGTTTTACATTATATCTATATTTCAGTGATATTTATTTTCAATGTGCTAAACTAGAGAATTGTCCTAAAATAAAACTTTTATAAGGTTTTCAAGGAAAGGGACTTGGAGGGGTTAATTTTGTTTTTTTGGTGTGCAGTTAGATTACATTCTGAAATTTAGTTTAATAATTGTCATTGATAGCAGTGATAATAATGAAGTAGCATATTGCTATAAAGCAGCTTGTCAAAATAAATACTGACAGCTTACAGTGCTTTTTTAAATGTGAATTGTGCTTTCAATCAATCAGAGTGACTTTTTTTAAAAGATGCAGTGAGGATTGTTTTCTTTGTCTCATTTTCATGACAAAAGGTTTGTCGTGTATTTTTATCACTCATTAGTCTGACACTTTTCCTCTCTTTATTTCTCTTTCTCTCTTTGACTGATGTGTACACAGTTACAAATGCATGTATACACACACACATGCACATATTTTGAGAGTCTGTAACAGCAGCATTAATAACAGCAGAAATTATTCTAGGAATAATAATATCTTGACATGGTGGTTTAGAGCTCCATGGCTTTTCACCCCATGCTTCAACCAAAAAGTATAAACAAAAGAGGGGATCTCTCTCTTGTTAGGATTGGCATATATGTTCCTAAGACTGTTGGTCTGTGCAAAGATATATGTCTGCACCTTTTCATCTTCTCTTTTTAAAATACAACTAACCCTAACCCTTTGATTTCTGCTTTCCCCCCGCACCCACACACACACTTACAATTTATCATTTTTGTTCATTTCCTTCATACTGAATATTCATTTTCAATTATAGCTTGTCCAACAGCATTCTCCTTTTTTGCAGAGAAAAAAATAAACACAACTTACTCCAACTGTTATGTTTAAAACTTAAATATTGTTGGTTTTAAAGTTTGTACACAATTTATAGAAAAATTCTAGAAAGATGGCAAATTAAAGTAACTGTTGACATCATTTAGTATAATACTGATAAACAATCATGGCAGCCATAAACTTATTTTTATACTTGAAAATGGTAAGTTAAATAAGATTACTACTGACACATTTGTTCATGAAGTTTTGAATATCATTACTGACAAATTTATATAGACTGACCTGTGTTTATGTATTCACATTCATTTACTGTAGTTCATCCTGCTGTTACGAAAATGTTTGTTTTCTTGGGAAAGGGTTCTAATTTGCTTTGCTTGATAATTATTTTTGATCTGTTGCAGAAGGCACAGAAGTGACAGAAGTGAACAGTGCTCAGACTAATGATACAGTGTCCAACAATCAGCACACACTGCCTCATGAATTAGCTTAAGTTATCTGTTATAGTCCTGATTTAGAAGGGCAAGGAAGGGAGGTTGGAGGATTTTTGTTTGCAGCTAAAGATAGGTAATGTTTCATTTGTAATGAGAGTTTTACAATGAAGTTCATCAGCTGCTAGGAAATATCTGTGTTGTGGTGTAGGTAACTTTGTACAAGGGTAGTTTGTACAGAGAAAAGAAGGTAAATGGGAAAATACCGCTGGCAAAGAAACCACTCATTATGTGATCCTTTCTGCTATTTGTGGTCCAAAAATCATCAGTGATCATCCAGAAATTCCTCTGCAAATCAACACAAAATTCCGTTTATTCATCTTCATTAACTAGAGAATTTCTGAGAGAGACAAGCAGGCTTTTTTTTTTCCCCCCTTTTCTCATGGTTAAAGATGGTGGCAATGTTGAACTACCTGCAGTCTTTTGCTTTTCACAATGCAATAATGTGGTTATCAGTCATATCAGTTTTGTCAAAAAGTGTGTTGGGGGAGGCTATTAAATCGGTGAACTGCTTGTCTTTGTAAATCGTTTTAGAGCAGCACCTGTTTGACTTATGGACTGAGTCACTCTGGACTATCAACAGCCACTGAAGCAACAGAAGGGAAATTTTGAGATTTCTGTCTCATGCAGGGAATAATCCCTACTTTTTCCTTCTTTAGGGAACTTTTTAAATATTCAACAAGTAGGAAATTGGAGTTGTGATATTATTGGTGGTGATGACATCAGTCATGACATCGTGTTCTTGTTCATTCATATGTGATTGAAAGGAAGAGCATATTCTTCATATCCAAACATTTACTGATGCAAATGCTTATTTCACTTTGCTCAAACTGGCAGTCTTTGAAAGTAGGAGAATGTGAAATCCTCCACAAAAATTGCTAATTGTATATTAGCTTGCTTCTGTGCTCCCCAAAATGCAGCATCAGATTTTGTTTGCTTTTATTTATGCAATGAAAACTGTTTTACCAACAAAATGAAGGTAATTACTTCAGATGTTATGAGATGCAGATTAAGTAGTGGTTCAGGCATGACCTAACATATGAGAAGGAGAAGAATGCACAAGTGATGTGACTGTCAAAGCACTTTGCAACAGATTTAGTAGGGCAATTTTACATCTCCTTTAAAGATGAAAGAAAATTTGTGTGATTAGCACATGTTGACAAAGGTAGCATAGGTTGTGATTTGCTTGGATTCTTATTAGGTCACGTAAAGCATAGAGAGATCGGATATTGCAATTTCTTTTCTCTCTCCCTCTCTCTTTTTTTTTTTTTTTGTTCGAGGCAAAATTCACTGGATCTTTACTATAACACAGTAATGTATGTATTGCACTGTTTAAACATACCTGCACATTTTGTGTTGATATATTAATTGGCTAAGCCCTATAGCCAGACTAGCACAGGTATTATGTATGTGCTTCAAACATTTTTTGTTAAAAAAATTTCTTTGGTTGTTCTGGCCTAGACTGGATGTTGAAAGGGCAGTTGTGTAGTAGTACTTTACCAAATTTATTATAGTTTTCATTCAAACTGTCTAAATTTACCACTATCGTAACTGGGTTTTTCACCACTGTGAGACTTGAATCATTTCCTGTTTTATTTATAACTTATAAGATGCATATTCCTTATAGTATTTTTTTTCTCCAGTGTTTTTAAATACATATGCTCTTTCCATTGAAAGCATCAAAATCTACTATAGCCATTACATTTATTCACAGTAAAGTGAGTGACTGAATAAAGGAAATGTTGATGTTTCACAATAGCCATGCACTTTGATAACCTCTCACACCACACTTAAATTCATTTGCAAAGTGCACTTACATTCGTGAAAACTGCTGCTAACACGACGAGCCGATTCAGACATATTAAGTTGGTTTCACCTGTTTATTGTCAGGCCAGGTAATGCTTGTAGGCTTAGCTAGTTGAAGCATTTAAAAGGCAGGCAGTCCTCACAGGCATTTATGTTTGAAAGATAGAAGTTCATGCATTTAATTTTATATAATCTTTCTACATAAAAATAAATCACAAGAGATAATTAGAAAACCATTTTCATCATCTCTTGTATGGACACCATTGTGACATAATCATGTTCTCACAGAAATCAAGTAAGAAATCTGATGAAAGTTCATGGAAGATACATTACATCATTGCTGTTTGACACCAAAAGGTTTTCTAAATCTGAAAATAGAAATGCTTTGTTTTGCAATGACACTTTGAATGTCAGAACTGTGAAAAGGAGGAATCTTGTGCATCCTACTTTTGTCAGCAGTGAAGACCCATTTTTCTTAAATTATGTTTATTCAGGGCTAATTAATGGGACTTTGTTTGTAAGATATTTATGCAGGTTTCCATCTGTTGTATTTAGTGCTTACTGCTTTTCACTCCCAACAAGCAGTTTTATATGCAGTTTCTCGAATTTCTGTATGCATGCTTTGTGTGCATGTGGGTGTGCTTAGGTGTGGCATGCATACCTGTGTCCATGCACATGCATACAACTTTGAATGTGTGTGTGAGCTGTACAATCTTGAGTTGTCTTGCTTTTTTATGTTTTGAAAAAAGGTGTGGGAGGGCTACCCTGTTCCTCTTGTCCCTGGTTTGTCTTATGCATTTAAATGTTCCAACCTTAAAAAAACTGTAGAGTTGGCAAAGTTGATCATGCAAACACCTTTAAAAGCACTGTATATATGCATGAGTTTAATTACTGTTGCTTTGAGGTTAACTGGATTGTGAGTGTGACTTAAGTTGTAAAATCTGATGTTTACAGAAACATTCTGTGATGACTGTTGGACCCCATGCATGTCTTCTGTATAGCTGAAAGCTTTGACTGGGAAGGCATGGAGATTTTGACTGCTAATGACTTTTCAGATTTTAAGCAAATTTAAGGCTGAAATTTTGTTTGGCTTGTGTTGACTGAGCTTTTGTAATGTTTTTTAGGGTGAGTGGGGCAATTAGGCTTTTGGTACAAGGGTTAATTAACATTTGGCACAGATATAGGCATGCTCTTGCTAAATACGCAATTAAATGCTTAACCAGCAGAAGATTTTCAAACCAGGTGTAGCTTTTTTTACTTTTTTTTTTTTAGGGGAGGCAAAGGAGAAAGGGTTTCTAAAATCACTACAAAAACCAAAAAGGCATGCTTTTCATTTATAAGTATTAGCTTTATGTGATATTTCTGAAGAATGTAATTATCATGCAGGCACTTGAACATTTTAGGATAATACTTTCATGATGCATTTCTAAATATCTGAAGAATACTTACCCAGGATGATGGAAGTCTCTGACTTTGGAAGTTAAGATAAAAGAAAAATGCTTCACTCTAATCCAGAAAAGTAGGACAAACATGAATGATTATGTTTTGGTTGTGCAAATAATTTTCGCGCATCACAGACATCATTTCACTGCAGTCTTGGTGATAAACTATGATGTACAAAGGAAATTAAAGTTGGAGCTGAACGCTTCTTGTGTGTGTTTTTATGTTTGTTTTTTGTTTTGTTTGATTTTCACTTTGACTTCTGGCTTCTACTCAGTGTTTATCTGAAAGCAAACTTTTTGTATGCAAAGTATTTGAAAAAATTAATCAGTGTGATAAAGTTACATTCCATCTTCGGAATTTTCATCAAAAGTAATCTGAATGTGTTTGTGTGTTGCATAATTGATACATCACAAACTTTTGACTCCTTACATGACAGAACAGCAGGCTAGAAGGTGACCGACATACAATGTTTTCCTCATACATGCCAATCTGTCCAATGTTTAATTCTAGCTGTAACTAAATGTATCTGCTTTCCACAGACACTGTCTTCTGCTAAGTTTTATGTTAAAAGTGAAGTGCTTATTTATCTGTAGAATGTGATATTAGCTGTCACCCATTTATACATCCATATGTCACAAACATGCCTTCCACTGCTTGTTGTGTTACCTGCCAGGAATTTGTAATTAGGGTTTTGCATGCATGTAAACATTTTTTGAGTACCTAAGCTTTTAAAGCAAGTATTTCTTTTTGCCCAATGCAAAAAAGTGCTTTTGAATTTAGAGATTTTTTTCATTGGGTTTCTGCATGTAGTCACTTTAGCCTTAGTACTCGAACAGGGAATAAACAATTTAGACAGGTTACTGATCTGAATAACACATTTTGTATCGGATTGCTTAAACTTTTAATTTTTGGACTATGTATGTAGGCAGAAGTGTTTTTTCCTTTTGTTTTTGTCAACTTCATAAGCACCTACCCCACCTGAGAGGTAGGAAGGTGCATCATAAATGTTCATTTTATTACATCATTTATGTCTTTATCATGTGTGATATAATAGCCTAAAAATACTCTTTGGTCTGTCAAGAACTATTTTTCTGGTTGCAAATACTCTTTGCTTTGTTAGGATAACCAGGTCAGATATGTTAGCACACATAAAAGCTTCATATACCTGCATATAGGCTTTATACATTTTTTACTTACACTTTTGTCATTTTTTTTTTCCTTTTCTTTTTGTGGAATACGATGAACTTCAGTTAAATTGTTAGATTCTTACACAAGATTGTTTAACTACTTATGGATTCTAACGCTTCCTATACAGTTTGTACCTGTGGGTGCAAACATCTTCATAGCTACAGCTTGTGTTGATTCATTTATATTGAGTTAAACATTCTTTTTAAAATCCATAACTATTCAAGTTTATTAATTCCCATATGCACAGAAGTCAATGGCAGAGCAATAACTAATTCACAATGATTTTTTTGGAGCGGGGTGGGAGTTGTAAAGTATGATTGCAAAGTGCTTTTGTACTAGGTCTGCACTGAGGTTAGTATTTTACTTGTTGAATAATCTTTGTTGTCTGGTTGTTAGTGCACTTAGTGTTGGAGCTAGTTTAATTTCCCCTTTCTACCCAACAGCTGTCTTGCAGAAATGGATACCTGATTTATCAGGGAAAGAAAAGGCAGCAGAAAGAGATGGACTTTGCCTTCCACATGCTGTGTATTAGACACAATGAACCATTTAATTATGACTCTTTACCATCTAGCTTACAGAACAGAAAATAGTTTTCGTTGTAATCAGTGATAATTGTGATGACAGAATCTGTGCAATAACCTTGGTTATGCTTTGTAAGCAGATAAACTATCAGTTATGGAGACATTTGTTATTGTTTTCTCCAGTTTGACGTCTGCAATATTCACCTTAACTAGACTTTACCATTTTTCTTCATGATCAGTGTTTTTGCTAGGCAACAAAAAACAGTCTGGACTTTCTACCTTTACACCTCCCCCCAAACTCATCAAAAACAGGAATCCCATTCTTACTTCTATTAATCTTTTGTATGATCTTTGGTAAATCCACTTTTAATATTAATATTCTGAACTGATTTTGATAATTTTCACTTCTATAAACCCTTAAACTTAAGAGACTCTAACATGATGCAAAGTGTATGTGTGCATGCATGCTTACAAGTTCTAATAACATTTGGAATGTGTAAAGTGTTTCATCTTGTACTTTCTGCTCTTAAGCACATGCTTGTATTAATGCAAATAAACAGATTTGTAGATATGTCTAAATGCTCAGCTGAAAACTTGTATAGAATGATTATATGTGCAGTAGCCTTCGGAGACATTAAGGGCAAGCAATGCAACTTTGATGCCTACTGTCAGTTTGATGAGCAGTCTCTGCAATATAATCAGTAACAAAAGCAGATATGTTACTAGCAGAGGAATGTGGTTAGGTTAAGAGTGCATACAGGCATGCTCTGTGTTTGGCATTCACAAATGCACATTGAAGGATACCAGCAGTCTGATTTTCTTTATCAGTTTAGATTTAATTTTTGTAAGTACAGAAGATTCAAGGGTTGTGTACTAAACAGGAATAAAGACCGCTATTGCTGGGTTCAGTGAGCTGTGTCAGTTCTTTTTCCATACTCAAAAATGTTTGTTTTTGGAAACAGTAGTACATTATATGTATGCAAAACAGCCAACACCTTATCACATTTAGAGTGGCTACATAAAGTAACTAACAGAACTGGGGACTACGGTTGTGAGTTAAATGCTTTTTTTTTTTTTTTCATTTCTTGGGTGGCATCTGTGTTTTTGGTTATAAAAAAGATTTCTAAGTGCTGAAGAGTTTACGTAGCGATCAGTACATGACCTACCATCAGCACTGCCCAACATGCCACTGCTTTAAGCAGTGTCTCCCCATCATTTGTTTAGACCTTTCATCTCAGTTGGCTTTCATGTGAAAGTTGTGGGTTGAACATATCAGTTTAGATGTTTCATCTTCTTAATCATACTATCAACAAACATTGTGTGGTGGTCTCTTAGAGATTAAGCATATTCTTTATTTACCAATTTGAGTCTCAGATGTTCTCCTTGTTGCTGCAGGATTCAGTGGCTGAGAAGTCTTAAAGCAGTAGTGTTTTGATGAGCATTTTTCTTTAAAAAAGAGAGAGAAATTGGCCTTATCTGTCCAGAATTTTTTTCTTTTGTAAACAATGTCCTATTGCTGGGTACTGTTTGTGCACCTTTTGTATTGCTAATGATGTAGAAAATGGACAGCCTTATTCATGCATTTATTGAAATTAAAAACAAAAGCAAGGGTGTTACAGTGACAAAAGGTTCAATCTGTGATGTGGCCTGGGATGTTTTCTCGAGTTGCCACAGTTGTCACTACACAGTAAATGTTGCACATCAACATTTAGAAAGCATGTTAGCAGTGACCAAATGTAAAGATGTATGACAGAATTTTTGTGCATGATGTTTATAGTGTTACTATTCATGTAAATCAAGTACAATTTGGGGCAGTTCTTCAAATTGTGCATCTTCTTAATCTCGTTCAGCAAACTTGCTGGTAAAAACGTACTTACTGAGGAGTGAAAAAATACCTACATTTCTTAGTGCTTTCTCTTTTTGGGGGGTGGGTGGGTGTTGGATCAGAGGTCATGTAAAGTGAATCGGGCACGAACACCAAAAAAATGTTCTAGCTTACACCATGCTGACACAACATATGATTATCCAAATCATGTAAACACTTTTCTGCTTTTACTTGTAGAGGACACACTAACATTTTGCCTTGTAATGCATGAAAACGCACAAAAAGAGGTCTTGCGTTGAGACTGGACATTTTGGCTTAAAAAATTCCCCAGCATGACTGCACACACAAATTACCATGTTTCACTCAAGATATGGAACTGGGTGAAGTCATGCCCTTCATAAAAGAATGATGGTTCGGGTTTTTAAAAATATATGAATAGAAAGCTCTTGTTCAGTTTATCAAGCCTATATATATATTATGAACATTGTTACAATGTGGTGGTCAGTTTGATGCCTTGTTATTTATATATGCATGCCTGTATCTTGATGTTGCAGTGGTAGATGCAATTCTATGTGCTCAACATGTCTGAACTTACATCCTGACTAGACACATACTTGTACAGTAGTTTATACTGCAGATGCATTTTACACAGCCTGTAGTTACGGATGATTTTATTCTGTGTATGCATCACACATGCCAGTTTATGTGTGGGAGCGCCCACTGTACATGTCCAGAATAAATCAGTTACACTGGTGTTTGTCACCATGGTTTTTTTGTGGCATACAGGACTGAATCTACAACCCAATTTTTTAGCAAAATGGAGACACTTGACGTTGTGAACATCACAGACTTTTAGACCCGGTGAAGGTTAGAGCTTTTCTTGTGTTTTTTTTATGTGTCTGTGGAATAAGACATTTCTCTGATGTTGATTGCTGGCTGCTCCTTTTCTTAATGAGTGAACTATTTGATCCTTTCTCTCTCTTTTTTTTTTTGAACGTTTGTACATTTTTGTGTTGCAGCAAGGGGCTATAAAATGACAGATAAGTCCATCTTTATTCCCTTTTTGAAGTCTCTCGTTTGTGCACCTAAGTGTCTCAAGACGTGTGACACCAACTTTACAGGAGCACAAAGGTGTTCACATGTGTGTATACATTGACATGTGCACTGATAAATGTAAACACAATGTTGATAACAGATTTCCACTAGAATCAATCTTGACCATCTACAAGAAAAAATTTTGCTCTCTGTGACTAAAACCAATCCTGATTGCCAACACGCTTTGGTGGCTGTCCATCACCACTTAGTCTGGAGAAGACCTGAACTTGGCTTTTAAAATGGTCAATGTTGACATAGCAACCCTGAAAAAACAATATGTGATCAGACTAAGTAAAATTTTAAGAAACTGCACATCAAGATTAAAAGAAATATGCAAATGCATCAACTTCAGAGAAAAGTACATGACTCATTGAAATTGCAATTTGTAATAGATAATGTAAATCTAAATAAACAAATGTAATAAATATCTCGGCAAATATTTACAAGTTTTTCAGGTTTGCTTAACGTGGGGGTGGGGGGATAGGTGTTTGAAATGCAGTAATTATTTCAAAAGGGTGAACTAAGGGCAATGTATTCATCTAAAAGGATTAGGATTGAGAATTGTCTACCGTTCAAAAAATGTTCTTTATGTTTGTAGCACATGCTGCCATAACCCTAACCTTTAAATGTCGCATTCCCCCATTCAGTTCAAAGCCATTCCGAGCATGCAGAATACGCCGATTGTTAAAACTAATTAGGTCACCTGGTTGCAATCGGTATTCCAGCTGCAAAGGAAAAAGTTTCTTTTAATTTTATGTCTTGCTTAATATTATTTTAACCACAAGTATTTAGCCTAACATATATGTATGTATAACTTTCTCCAAGTTTGTCCTGTGATTATAGTCTTCTACAAAGCACGTTTATGATGTTTTGAATCAGAAAGGAGAAAAGGCATCAGAAATGAGAAAGTATAACTGAACTCTGAAAGTAGACCCTGGATACATACGATGTTTGTTGAATTCTTGATGGCTTTTGCAAATGCTTCATAGGCAGCATAGAAAGGTTCCACATTCTCCTGAAATAATAATAAACTTTTCAGTCCAAATTTCTCTATCATCATTGTGGTTTCCTTTAGATAAACATGAAAGGTACTGTCATTCAACAGTGCTCATGATGTCATTTGTATGCAAAGACAGACTATATGTGTTTTGCTCACACTATTGTTAACAATGCATTGCAATGACTTAAAAAAATACCAGTAGCAATAAGAAAAATCTTTTCTTGATATAAAATTAAAAAATATACTTCTTCAGTAGCTAGGGGGCCTTCAAATGATGGACTCCAGTTAACTCCAACAATCTGAAATAGATTTAGAAACAAATATAGAATTACACTAGTCTTCTGAAAGACCAGGTTGAATAACACAAATGCTAAATGATACCTGTTATCTATATGTCGAACAATCTGTGCTGGGACTTCCCAAGTAACACTGGGAACCTGTGGTAGGTTGCTGTAAATTGCAAAATAAACTGCATCAAAACTTGTGATCAACCTCCAAGCATAAAATGAGGCATGCCACATTACAGGACAATTAAGGTTAATGGAAAAATGTCTCACTTCTTTGTATTGGTTGAGAATAATTATAGGCCTCTGATATTTCATTTCCACTGGGAAATTTCTGAAACAAAGTAAACCAAAGAATCTGCTTCCATCTTTTATTTTCTGCAAAGGCGATTAAGGAATAAAACTTTGCTTGGAGGAAATATTGCAGCTTCTCCGACTTTATAAAACATAGTTCCTGCCCTAAAGCAATGAAGCATTAGCAAAAAATGTGCAGAGAAATGTACATCTTTCCTTTAAGATTTGTCGAGTAATGTGTGCAGAAAATAAACTGAGCTCCTGTTTTTGTTAACCTCTGACTCAGACTGGCTACTTATTGCTCTCTGTTTAAACTAAAGATAAAATCTTGTGAACTGTGAAAGGGCAGCTATATAAAATAAGACAGCCTATTATGTCCTATTATGACAGCCTATTATATACACAGGGAGGGCTGGGACTGGGGGACACTTGTAATTTCTGACATTTGTGCTCTAAGTGCTGTGCATGGTGGGTTGGTTTGAAAGGTTTCCCTTGAGGTCATTTTGCACAATGAGGGGAGGGGAATGATGGAGGCAGCAGGAAGCTTGGGTACCCAGAGAAAATGTCCACTACAAACAGGTGTCCCAAAACAAGATTTGAACCCAGGCACTTTTAGTTCTGAGCCTCTTACTGCAGTAGTGGCAACAACCACACTGCCAGGTGCCCTGTTCTCAGCACTAAGGAAGAGAACTTGTACATACCTGGAATAGTGTATTTTCTGGAAAGTTGCTGGTATTCTGGTTAAAATTTCAAAATGTTTAGAGCTGTTCCGCCGAAATCGTTCTGCTGTGTGAAACAAATCCTGGAAACGGCTTTCTCCTCCAGCTACACAGTCATCAAATCTGAGAAATCCATCCATACCTTCATGTTACATGACGTAATAAAGCAAATGCAGAAGTAGGTAGTTTTATTTGAAGGAGAAAATATTTGGTTTCATCTTAAAATACTTCTTACAACTCGGGCAAGTTGGGTCATCTTTAATGTGATTCTGAACACCTTAATGGAGGTTTAAAAAAAGCATTTTGCACAGGTACAATCTATAGCATGTATGTGCTTGGGCACACACACACACATATACACTGCTCATTTTGGTCTCAAAACTATGCATTTAAGGAAGACAAATTGACAACCATTTCATATGGGCTTCTACTAATTTTTAAGATGTTGAAAAGATCTCTTTTCTGAAGTCGGAACTTCAATACAAAAGAAAAATTATGATGTAGTTGTATAAAAAGAAAGGCACAAAACTTCTTTTACATTCGATAGAACTGGTTGTAAGGAACAGTTAACCAACTGAAAATGTTTTATGATTCTGTTTGATATAAACCTTTTATATCTTCTTTAGATAAGGTTTAAATATATTTCCTTAAGTTTTATAAAATCTTTACGGTCATGAGCTTAATTTTGCCATGATCTAAATGAAAGCAAGAATAATTATAAAACATTTCCTGGAAAGCACAGTATCAAATCGATAAGGTTAATGCGTCTACCTAAGACAGTGCAAAAATTGTATTCCAGGTGGTGACTCGTAGTAGATCAGATCCATGTGGAAGTCCAGAGCCACACTTGAGTATGCTACATTGATTGGTTTTGGTGTGCTGACTACATCAAATGTCTGGCATATAACAAAAAAATAAAAAATGTCATTTGCAACAAAAAGTTGGTTGACTATATTAAGGCAAAGATCAAGTCTTTTTTAATAAGTGCTATCTTAGTAATTTTTATTTAATGAAATATTCTGATTTGCTTCAATATATTTAATGAAATATTCTGATTTGCTTCAATATATTTGCAGCAAAGGAGGTAATGATAGGACTTGATTAGATTACAAACAATTATGGAAAATATTTATATTAGTGTACATTATTTTTTTCATAGACATGATGACATTAATTAATTCATAGATAGTAATTTTGTTGTTTCACATAGGTTCATAAATAATTTCTGTCTACCCACCTTGCCATATATTGTACTGCTGATAGGGCCAATGTGTTCAGCTACCTGAAATGATATAAAAAGTATATTATGATATTTTAGATATCTAATCCTAACATTTATTAAAAATAGTTCACAACAAATCTTACAAGAACAAGTTAAATTAACATACATTTAAATTATCATTTAAGTATTTCCGACATTAATAATTAAGAAAAAATGTTGATGAATAAAAATTGCATTCTCCTCATCTGTAAACAACACAAAACATTGTCCCAGCATTATATATGCATGTTAAACTCAATAAATACATCACAGACACAAGTGACTGGACATACAAAAGCTGTGTCAGATAAGAGGGAATTTTTTGGCAAAGAAGATGGAGTGTATGCTAAAATCTATTAGTCTTATGTAAATTCCTCACTTTTAAAAATTAAACAAACAATCCAAAATAAATAAAATCAAAAATCATAAAAAGGACAAAATCATACTTTGTGCACCATATCATCCTCTGCTGGCACTCCAGTCATCAGGCAAATACCTGATTCATTTACCTGTTTCAGCCATCTGTGTAAACAGAGTTTTCTTATTTCCAATTTGTATTATTCTAAAGTGCATACACAGCATACTAGTAGTCATGTGGAATCAAATGCATAATCAAGTATAGATTCTTTTAAAATTTTAAATGTTAAAATTTTGTGCTATAAAGGTTGCAGTTTTCTTAACTATAAGATGTAATCATACTATCAAGCATGAATTTTTCATAAATTTACCTGTAGACTCCATAACTCGAGTTCTTGAAGTCATCATACTGAATTTCTGGCAATTCCTGTTTTCACAAAATTTAACTGTAAAAAAATAATTCACGTGTATAAAAGAAATATTAAACAAGTTACTGCAAAAGCTATATTGAGCTCTAAGAAATCGCATTTACACTATGATAAATATGAATTTTATACATCACAGAATCACACTCATATAGAAGCATGACTCAGCATTGAACCGAAAATAGTAACTTTATAAATTCTTGACTAGAGATTGAGGCAAGATCAGAGAGTGAGGCAAGAACAGGAGGCATTCGGCAGGGTAAATCATGCACAGACCATATCACTACAGTACGAAACAATCCATCGAATGGCAGTCGGCACTATACATGTCATTTGTGAACTTGAGGATCTTGCCTTTGTGGATGACATCAGCCTGTTGTCCCACAAGCAGAAATAAGCACAGACAAAGCTCACTTGGCTCTCAGAAGAAGCAGTGATGACTGGCCTGACCATCAACGTCAAGAAGACGGAGGTAATGTGGGTGAACAACAAGCAAGAAGCCTCATTCCAACTACATGGGGAATGTATTACAGAGTCTACCTTCCTTGGCAGCATAATCAGCAAAGATGGAGGTGCAGATGAAGATGTAAGTGCAGATGAAGATGTAAGAAGCCGAATAAATAAAGCCAGGTTCACATTCCACACCCTGTCTGGCAAGGCTTTATCTCTACACACTAAGATCCGCATCTTCAACGCAAATGTACAGTCAGTCCTTCTATATGGATCAGAGACATGGCGTGTGACAAACACCATCACCAACAATTAAGATTCAGACATTTGTCAACAGATTTCTGAGCCACATCCTCAACATCAGATGGCCTGAGAAAATCTCCATTACAGAACTGTTGGAGAGAACCAACGAAAAACCTGCCAGCCAAGACATCAATTAGAGGAAGTGGGGCTGGATCGGTCACACCTTGAGCAAGCCGGTCAACAATTTAAAAAGACAAGCTCTGGGCTGAAACCCACAGGGGAGGCGCAGGGTTGGGAGACACAGATACACATGGAGATTGGTCCACAGCGAGGCAGAGGCAGCTGGCTTGACATGCTCCCAACTGGAAAGGGACGCCCAGAACCGAGTTCGATGGCGTGGTGTAGCTGCGGCCCTATGCTCCACTGGAGATGATTAGGAACAAGAAGAAATTCTTGACTGAAAGGTGAAGATGCTGAGATCTTTCTCTGTGCTATTCACATACTTCCAGTTTCTCAAATACAGGGTGGGTGGGAACTGGTGTTTTATACCAAGCTAGCAAATTAAAGCTATCTCATGTTGAAGCAACCAGCCCTGTGCACAGATGACATATGCAGAGAAAAAATAACCGCATGACCGAGATGAAATCTGAACCCATGGCAGCCAATCCTCATGATGTTGACAGGCACTAACCATCGCATCATTGGACTGCCTTCTCAAATATGAAATAAATCATCAGACTACTTGATAGAAAAAGTTATGTTCATAGAAAGAGAATCCTTGACTCTGTATACTTCTTGCATTGCAAAGCATACCTGTACATGAGAATCCAGCTTAACAGCTTCCCGCCTCGCTCTCAGGAATCAGCTGAGTAGCAATTAGCGAGGAGATATGAGAGTGCAATGCTGCCGTTATGTGAGCTTTCTTCTCCATTCCATTTAATTTCCAACTGGTCATCTGGAAAAGTTTGGGACATGATTTCTTCAAACTGAATTTGATTAAAATCATTTACTTTGTCATGCATGATAGAAGTAAATGATATGGGCATGAAAGGGGGAATCCTACCTCGCAGATGGACTTCCTCTATGCAGATGGTATGAGGAACAGTGGCTGGGTCAATCAGCTTCTGGCCACTATGTTCTTGCCGGCAATGATTGCAATGACAGTTGTGCCTCAGCCATACACTGTGAAACCTAAGAATGCAAACCTGTAACATGTTAACTTTCACATACGCACACACACAGATCAAGAGGCAGAAACTTCAGCATGCTTTGGATGCATATATGTCATTGGACCACTAAACAAAAGAAAGTGAAAATATTTCTGGCTGTAAAAACTCATTTGGAAAACGGGTACAGAACTTTGCCTGGGATCCATCATTATAGGTGACTGTAATTGTTTTACCATGATGATCTAGATCAACCACACGAACAGACCTTCCTCTAGATAACTGCAAGATAAAATTAAAACAAAAATTGGTGGAAACTAAGGAAAGTGTAAGCATTGACTTGTTGCAATATTTAATAATAGTACACATGATATTTATAATATCAGGATTCAAAATATTTATATAACATGTTTGTAACATTATTATCAGTATAAGCCTCTTAAGATTTTGAATAGTTTATACTGAAGATAAAAAATTACTGGTACTACATTTTCTTATCAGTAGTGTTGAAATGTTGGGCAAGTATTCTTGTCTTGTTAATGAAACAAGGACAAAAGTTGAGTCACCATGTAAGGTGACCAGACGTCCCGCTTTAGGCCTCTTGTCCCGCCTGCTCATCGGGCGGTAAGCCCAATGTCCCGCTTTCTGGCTTTCTGGCAAGTCCATCAAATGTCCCGGTTGTCTTTAAAAATCACTTTTTTCCGCGTTTTTTTGATGGTGACGACACCATCATCGGCACATGTCCCACTTTCGCCCCCGAAACGTCTGGTCACCTTACACCATGTCTTTACTGTACTTTATTTTGCACCTGAATAATTAATATGTATCAATTATAATGCTTCCTAATATTTAATTGAATCACAGCCAGGAAGTGAGCAGATGATGTAATCTTTCGAGATTTAATTGATGCTCTGGACTTCAACGAAATGTAATCTACAGTTTTATCATTTACCATAATCACATATGTATATATATGCCATAAGTTGAATTTTTACTGGCAGTATAAAAATTTTTTTTTTTCAAAGGGAGACAATTTTAAAGGATTTGTTTTAAAAAGCTTTTCAGAAGAGCTTTTGCGTAACTATAAGCACAATCACTTATTATTGCTATCCATCTAGTTTAATTAATATTAAATTCATTAAAAACACTGTTTCAATATAAATTTGAAAACAGATCCCCTATATCAATTAAATATCACTGCTATAGTATAATCACTGAAAAATCGATTCACCACTTCTTTAATTTTAAGTAATCCCTATTTATGAGACAAAATACTAAATTTTACATCACTGCCGTGCATGTAGGTGAATTCTCTTTTCCAGAACAAAGTTTTCTGCAAAACATGACTATGTGTGGCTTTTCCAAGCGCTCTCTGTAGATGGATGATTGTTTGTCTCAATGCCATGGCAAACTGTAACATTTACAAATAAACGCTGCACAGAAAAAGAAAAATTGTTTAATCTCTTCTTCCCATAAAAGCTATAACAATTATTCTTTGAGATCTTTGTATGCACTTATCTTAAATATATTGATTTTGTTATGTTTCATGCTACAGATGCTTTTGAGTATGTTGAAAAAGCACCTGCATGGTGATTGAAGTCATCGGCCATTTCTTTGCTTTACAGGAGCAATGGATTTTAGCTCACGTCAAATAAAAAATAAAGCTCTTAAAACTTATACTCTGCAAGTCATCTGGATCTATAATTAACCACATCACTAGTGTCAAGTATGTATAACACCATATGCTTGAAAATAGTTTTTGAACTTAGCACTTTATGATAAACATGTTTACCTTGCTCGTCAAAAGCTAAAATACATATTTATCAGGACTGATAATGCCTGGTCAGAGGTCATCTATATTTGGTGATCTGTATATCAGGAACTTGTATTACTGGACTGCTGGCACATGATCTTCTAGTTAACGAGTAAAGCGAGGTGTGTACAATGCTTTCGGTTTAGTTTTCGTTGTTTAGGCACGCCGAGACTAACAACGGAAAACTTCGCAAGAGGATAAGCGTTGCTCTCGGCAGACAGAAAGCAGTCCACCACGAACTTGTGCTGCCGGCCGATTTTTTTTTTTTTTTTTTCCTGTTAACTACTAAAACGAGGCATGGTACTATGAAGCTTTCGGTTTATTCACATTTCAGATTAAGTTCTAAAACGAGGCATGCTACTACAAAGCTTCCGGTTTAGTCACATTCTTTGTTTAGGCTCTACGCGACTAACAGCGGAGAACTTCTTAAGAGGCTAAGCGTTGGTTCTTGGCAGACAGCAATTAATCCACCTATACACAACCTTGTGTATATAGTTTGTACTCATCCGATTACATATTTCTTACCACGTAGAAAAGCACTCGATCGTTTCGAAAAAATTCTCACATTTTAAACTTTTATAATGTATGATATAGGGAAACGGCCAAACAAATAATATGAATATGGAAATATAATATTGTCAGTAAAAATTTATTAGTTTTTATATATAACCAATTTTATAGGACAGTGTATACGTCGTCTCTGACCAATCAGAAATCAGGCGAGCTCACGCAATCCCCTCGGAATGCACATATAGCAGAGCAGTTGATCATCTCCTTTCAAGCTTTTCAGTTATAATGAAACTAAAAGCTTGCATACATTTTTTATATACCCATGGAAATAATAATGGTGATATTGACACTCCTACTTGATATTAACGTTAATAAGTTATTTTGACGCTCCTAGACGTGATTAGAGCGGTCATGACGTATACGTGGTGCAATGGTTAGCTGTCCTGTGAAGATTAATTGACTGTCCTGGGTTCAGCTCTCGTCTCGGGCACGCAGTCCTTCTGCTTCTGCATGCGGCATCTGTTTAAAGGTCTGGCTTAATTCTTTGTCGTGATCCTTATAGTTGCTGGATCGGCGTAAAACACCACGTACACAGACACACTCCTTGACGTAATTATAATAGCAATAGATGAGAAGTAAATGCACACTCATCGATCACTGGAAAGTATATATAGGAGAGAGATAGTCAAAGAAGACACAAAGGGGCCCTCGGTAGAGTAAGTGGTTAAAACACTTGCATGTCACCACTGCAGTGGGCGGCTCGATCAGGATCTCGTCTCGGATGCTCTCTGTATGTGACATCTGTTCGCAGGGGTTCTGGGCGTCAGGGGTTTCCTCCGGTTTCCTCCCCACAGTGCGAAATCGCCGCAAGATGGTAGTACTTTCCTACTAAACCAACCTAAATGAGGACTCGGTATTTTTTAAACATTTTTCCTGATTTTCGTACCACGCGCGCGCGTGCACACACACATACCGAGTGACAAAATATGGTTTTGTACAAAAACAGGAAAATTATCTTCGTCATTAATTCCGGTGACCTGAAAGAGAGCATCGGCTATCAATCAGGATACACATTACTTATGAAAGCATGCGATATCAGCACTGCTCAGTGCCGCCAAGCTTAAGATGTAGAAATGCCCGTAAATTTGTTTCCACGGCAAGCGCACAATGATACTCGCACAAGTCCCATCTTCTTTATTATTATGTTAGTAGGTTATATGTGGATTTAGAGGCGACTAATCTGTGGACTACAACTTCGCTTACTAGCTGTTATTCCTATCAAGTGCACGTACCCTTTCCCCTCCCCCACTACGTTTCTGCCAACTAGTAAGCCCGTTTAAGACGCGATGGGCCTTTAAGTCAATGTACAATAGAAATATAATTTACAAATCGATTTGGCATGAACCTTGTTTTAGGAGTAGAGACAGATAGCTTGAGTGCCACACAATCTCACGCCCTCGATGTGCCACATTAAAATGGATAGCTGAAGTGAGCGTTACATTTTCAACACCAATGTTAAGGTATAAAATAAAAGGTAATGGCCATCCCCTACCGGCCTACCCTTTTCAGGTTGTTAGGGGTAGGGGTATTATAGACCTCACTTTTCTCAGGGATAGCTTTAGATGAGAGCAGTGCCCATCTCCTTTTCCTTGCTGCCTTATCTTCCCCTACCTTCTGTGGAGTCAGGTACCCATGCATTCCCGCAAGCTAGGTCGATTGGGGGAAGTTTGCTGTGTTAAACAGGTATCAAACTAGCGCTTTCAGTTCGAACGCCAGCGCTCTAACCGCTTGAGCTCCATACTCATGAACACTCTTACTAAAACAAATCTTCACCAGACAAATATTAATGTCACATTTTATTGGCAAATTGGTATCTTGTTCACTTGAAAATGAGATCTGAAAACAGTAGGCTGTTTCAATTAAATCTACTTTTACATACTGCTAGCAACATATTCTCTTTGTCTACTTCGTTTTTCATGCTCATGTAGGAATAGTCTTCCACATCATATGATAAATGCTTGAGGTGTTTATGGATGTGTGTGTAAGATTGAACAATAAGATAGAAAAGAAATATAATCACTTCAGAATATAGGGAAAGAGCTCCCTCTTTTTTATCAGCACTCATTTTGCAGCTAGGAGAGGAAAAAAGTCTCATGTTTCAGGAAATGCACATTTCTATATCATTAATGTCAACAATATCCTTTAATCCATTAGGTATAGGAAAAACTCTGGGAGATTATTCTATTATAATACTTAGAAAAGGTTAGAAAGTAGAAAGGTTAGGCAGGAATGTAAAGTGTAAAAGCACACACTGAAAATACAAAACTCATTTGCATGATCAACATTGACTTAATCAAGATGCGGTGTTAGTAGTTGTCACTGCTTCCACACGAATTCCATCAAAGCCATGACTTGTACCAATGTACTTTTGACATAACTTCTCATTGAGACGCTGGTAACAGTGATAACATCCAAGACTTCATCCTGAAATATGTTTTTTGAAACAAAACATAAGTGACAGAAAAGCCAGTAAGATGGCACAATACAGAATGTATTCATTTGCTCTGCTGCTTTATTCTGATATTTTTATAAAGGTATTTACTTGAAAAACATAACTTGATATCACCAATCAATCTTAAGGTAAAAAGACTGGAAAATATAATGAAAAAAAAAGTTCATGAGTACCCACACTTGCAGTTTATAAATGGCAAGTATCTTTAAAGTGTTAATTACTGTTTTGCACACCTATCAAGCCAGCAATGACCCATACAAATGAGGTGGTTTAGGCTGCAGATTTCATTGCCTCCTCTATGCCTTTGACAATTTTGAGGTATTTGGCTTCAGAGTCCACATAGCCATCGCCATTCTATATATTAAAAAAAAAAATCACAAAAGTTACCTCTCAGTTTCAGTTCAAGATACAAACTTGCTGTTTAAATAAGAAAATAAAATATTACAAAATTAAATCATACCAAATGATATGAATAAATTTATGACATACCCTGATGCTTGTAAGCCCATTTCATGCAACACATGTGAAGCAGGCATGTCTTTTTCATTGGAATAAGTTCTGGTTTAAGATGAAAAACACTTAAAAGGATCATAAAGTAATCACAAAGTAATGATAAACAAGTACCTTCTTTGAGTGAAGAAGCTTGCCACCAACGATCTGGACCTCCAAATAACCGGTGGAGTTTGGGGTGGGCTCACCCGTCTGTTTAATGGAAAGCAAAAACATGATAACTCTCATTCGCTGTTGCTTGTTTAAGCCATTTTTAAGGTAACAGTTACAGTCATGTTGAAATTATACTGGAGGTGATGGTGGTGATGGGAGGACAGGGGCTGGGAAATCAGTTTTATGCCGAGCCAGCATCTAAAGATATATCATGGCAAAGAAGCCCACCACATGCAGAGAAAGAACAGTGTGCCAGAGACGAAATCTGAACCCAGAACAACCAATCCTCACTCTATGGTGACACATGCTAACCTGTGTGCCACTGGACCACTCTAAGTTATACTTAAACCTAGGATGAGTTTTTAATGGTTTAAGAACGTAATCCTAATTCAGTCAACATAATATTTTAAGAACAATGACTGAAATGATATTTTCAAGATATTCACCAATGAGAATTCATGGTGGCAAGATAGTCAAAACAAAACATGGCCAATAACATGAGGACTCAAAAAGCAACAAGCGATGCCCAATTAAGTGTGCAGTTAAAAAGAAATATTTTGTTTCATATTTTTTTTTGCTTATTATTATATTTTCATTTTTTTTTTTGCTTATTATTATATTTTCATATTTCTTTTGTCTATAAAAAATGCATTAATCCCTGAGCGCCCACTTATAAGATCATATACTTTGAGATAGTTCACTTACTATTTCCAGTCCATCTTTAAACTGCTTGAGAAGCCTTTCCCGTAACTGGCGGTACTGTAAATAAAGGATAAGCAGTGTAATAAAATGAGCAATATACTATACAAATGATGCAAAACAATTTCCTAACAAAGATATTTTGCATTGTATTATATTGATTATTTCAATAATCTTTTTCCTTTTCAAAATTAAGTCAGATCTAAAAGGAACATATGTTGAATGTTTGTTTCTTTATTTTCTGACAGTTTGCCATGAATGTTACTTTTTCGTAAACTAAACAAGAATGTTTCCACTGAAATAGTGCTATTCCCTTTCAGTGAAATTTCACAACTGATACATTCATTTTATAAACCTATTTGCCTCTAAAACGCTATACTAAGAATTAATGTGTAAATTAATGTACATATGCTCAGTTTGGCAGAACATACCTTGGGCTCATATCCTCATGCACCACTGTAACAGAATAAACGCCAGTGTCTTTTTACATTATTTTACTACATCCAATGATGTTGCTTTCATAAACATTAAATATATTTGGCCACTTTGTTAAGTTAAATCTAACATGATACCGCTATAATAAGATCGTACATATCTCTAACAACTTGAGACAGTAAAATTTAAAATAAAATAATGACTATAAAAACGCTCAATTCTCGAGTTTTCACTGCAGTTTCCACTAGAATCCTCGGGAGTCACCTATGATGACAGCATCAAATATTGGTACTCGTTTGAAAGGCGTGCTGGTGAACTTCGTCATTAAAGTCATTAGGGAAATAATTCGAGCAGTCCGCATTGAGTCTAAATAACAGCAAATCAAACCATGTACATTTACTAAAGTTCTGGGGCCGGAATAAAGAAAGTGTTGTCATGAAAAAAAATACAACCAAATAAATGAATAATTCAGCGCTTTCTGTATAAACACTAACAACACAGACAGTGACACACACTGTTACTAAGTTACCGCTAGCGTAAATAAATACATATTCTATCAGTGACTTCTGACAATATTATACTCAATGTAAAGCGCCCTGTCATCGTTATTATATGACGCATTTCTAAATGCAGTGCTAAATACATTCTTTCCATTCGAAATTATCCTTTCAATTAATAATAACTTACCAATAAATGATGTGTATTTTAACAACCATGACTGAGTTTGAGTGCTTTTCAAGGAAATTATAAGAGCTTCTTCCGATCTGCAAGTCACTCCGCATAACCTTGTAGCCGGGTTGTCTAGTAATTATAGTCTCTTTCAAGATATGTGTCTGAACCAACCCTGCGTACCGCAACACGGGCGCACACGTGCGCGCGCGGGTTGCCTATGACGATAATCAATATAAATTTTCAGTTGCGAAATCTACTGGACATGATTTTGATTTTTCAGTGGAATTAACTTGAAGTAAATTAAAAACACTTTTGCATAATTTAAAAGTTTTCTTGTCGTGAAATAATATTTACTGAGGGAGTTAACTCCACTGCCTCCGGGTTACTTTTGTTTGGCGGCAAAAGAAGCGCGCCACATTTGCTTTGGTGTTTTCGCGGAAAGTAGGGTAGCGTCCAGAAAATGGAGAATCTGGACATCTTTGCGGTCCTTGTGTTACTTCGCCTCCACGTAAACTTGAATGGTAATTTTATTTTCAGAAATACAGGTTTTTGTGCGTATTTTAATGTTTATATATGTATATATTACTCCTAATTACAGTCTTTCCCATAATGCTAGTCCTTTTTGACACCCTTTTTCAATATCATGCTAATCTCAGCTCTTGTTCTTGTTATTTGGTTCCTCTTTATGTTTTCTGTATTTGATTTACGGTTGTTTATTCTTTTATAGTTCATATGTTATTTAAATTGTTTTCATGTCAATCGTGTACATGCTGTCTATGTTTCGTTCTTGTTCTTATAAGCGCTATAAGAGCATACTCCTGAGTGTGAGTATGCGCTTTACAAATTTTGCATTTATTATTTGTTATATAAAACAATCACTATTGATACTGAGATGAATAACCAGTGGATAATTAATCAGAGTGTCGCCTATCTTAACTTGTAGAAATTACAATGTACTTTGATTTGCACTCACAAAAAGTGACACACAAACGTAATTTTTTTCCATGCATAACTTAAAAATGTATTTTTTTGTTGGTTTTTCAGGAACGAGAGTAAGCGCACTTTCTCGTGCAGTGTCTGTCAACCTCTGCCGCCACAGCTGCTACTGTTTGTCCAAGGGTCATGGCCTCAGGCAGAAACTAATCAATGCACTATGGATGTTATTTTGTCTTCAGAAAAACTTGGAACAATCACCTCTGAATCAAGGTCTTAATTTTATTCATGAATTTTAAAAAAAGTTGATCTTGATACATCTTAACTATTTTATGGGATTTCACACTGCCTGAAGTATAAGGCTATAGAAAGGGAAGAAGAACATTACAAACACATTGATTGAGAAAGTCAACCAGAAGTTGTTTTTTTAGCTTAACATCCAGGAAATGATCCAAAACGTTTATTAGCTAAAATGATAATTGTTACCACAACAAAGTCTACTTTTACCAGTGTGTTAAGCTTAAGTTTTTAAAGGACAAAACAGTTGACTAAAAATTGGTGCATCAAAAAGTAATACAATGATCCCTTGTTTCTCACATGAGATACGTTCCAGAACCACCCTCAATAATCAAAAACAGAAACGTATATTTATTTACGTATTTATACACTATATTAAGGCTTTATAAACCCTTCCCATTTCCTTAACCATTCCCACACTGTTTACAGTTGTGAGAAGGCTCGTAGTGTCTCAGGCAAGCAATGCTGGTTCTTGTTTCAGAGTAAATACATGCACTAGTTACTTTAATTCATATTAATTTTATTATTATAATATTTATTTTTTGTTAGGATTAATATTAGTAATATATTTTTATACACTTTGCGCAGAAAATCTGCAAAAAGCATATACCTACGAATCATTTTTCCCTTTAATTATAAAAACCCGTGAAACCGTGAAGCCACAAAAGGTGAAGCGCGAAGTGGTGAGGGACTACTGTACACCTAATCTTCATTTTGTACATTCAATACAAATGCAACTTTATTTTACCTTTGATGCCCATGATATAAATGGGACATCACACAACTATTCAGGGTTGGGGTGATTGTTGTTGAGACTTTTTGAAGAGATTGTGCAACAAATGAAGCATATGAGGTGACATAAGACAGTTCGCATGACTTCACCCCTGCTCTGTTGTTTTTGTCATAAGAGGTAATGGTGAGAATATCATGCATTTGTTCCATTTTTTTTTTTTTTTGCAATGCAGATGTTTTTCTTGGGACACACAAAGCTCAGAGCTGGATACCAGTGACACTGTGACATTGGAAGTGAGAGTGATCGGTCTCAAGGAGGACATAGGCCCTCAGAGCAAGAAACTCAGGGTCAGTGCTAAAAAGGCCAAAAGAACTGCATCACCTAAGAGTGAACATGAAGATAATGCATTGAAAGCAACATTCAAAATGAACAAGAGAACCAAAGTACCTCAACAGACACCAGAAACAGAAGAGAATCCTTCAAAGATGATGGTCACTGCCAACAAAAGTAGGATAACTATTACAGAAAAGAAGACAAAACAGACCCAGTTTAATTTTGCAGGGAAACAAATATCTCCTTACAATTTGGAGAAGGAGGCAAGATTAGAACAAGGCAGGAAATTCTCCCTCAGGAAGAACGATTCAAAGAGGGGACATAAGAAAATGGAAGTAGAAAACATATCAGAGGCTGTGACCAAATTGTCTGATGACAAAGTGAAAAAAAGGTCTAAATGTCTTGATATGCAAACATTGAACGAAACAACTCCTCAAGTAAGATATCTTAATAATCTTGCAATTAAGGGTTTCCTGCAATAATGCTTGAAGCAATTATTAATTTTTTAGGCCTTTGGTCATGGATAGGTTGCACATGAAAGCAAATTTCTGGCAAATAATGTTTTAACAATTTATGCTGTCGATAATTAAAAGAAAACATATTGTGGAAACAGATGAATTAGTGACATTGCAGGGCTTTGGCAGTCTGATTTTGTTATCAGTCATGTGATGCTTTTTTTTCCCCCCCACATGCAGTTGTCAGACATGCCATCTCCAATACCAAGAAAACCTGCTAAGAAAAGGAATGAGAAGGGAAATCAAAGTGCAGATGGACCAACACCTCGCAAACGTGGAGCAAACACGCGAATGCGGGCACTGACCAGTGAAACTACTTCACCCAAACCTATTCGTAGCACCAAATTAGTTCTCAACAACAGCTCTTTTGGGGACTATCTTAATGCAACAGGTGATGCTGGTTGGGTCTCTGAACCAGAAAGGAAAATGGCTTGCTGCACTGAGTTACTTGGGAGAGGTAAGTTACAAGAGTTTTAGCTTGGCAAATACATCTTTATTTGTGAAGTCTGAGAAGTACCGGTGTTGATGGGTAAACTATAGATTGACTTGTTTTGTCCTATCAACACTACTAAGCCATCATGAAGACAATTTACTTGAGATTTTTAAACAGTCATTTTTTTATTATTATTTTTAGATTTGGGTGAGTTTACATGCTGAAACATATAGTCTCCTTACTCAAGCACAGTTGTCGCCATTCTTTTATTTTGAATTAAAGATTGCTGCACTCAGCTGTTGTGCAATCTTAGCCTTGCTAAAATCTACCTAAGCTTATGATGCTTTACCCCAAGTATGGTGGTTATTTATTCTCCTTTTTATGTCCCAGCATTTGGAATGCCGTGCCATTCACTGCAAGCTTTACAGTGTGGACCGATAACTTTTCTCTTACAAAAATACTTTCTGTAATTTCATGAATCATTTGATTATTCCTGTTTAGCTCACTCTTACCTCTGCATTCCTATGTAATGGTTAGCAAGCTGTGTATGCGCAAATGTACATTTGCTTAAGTTTTGATGTCTGTCTTTGTGATTATTTTGATGTTAAAGCATTGCAACCCATTCATGTAGGCTTGCTTGTTTTGTAATGTCTTTTTTTTTGTTGTTGTTTTTTTAATTTTATCTTGACTAGTCAAGCTTGCCACAGTCCAAGAAAATATGCTGTATAAATCATCGTTATTACTCTGTTTCACAGCACCTAGTCCTAGTGCTCGGTGGGGTCATACAATGGTGCTAACTAATCCTAAATGTGCTGTTCTTATTGGTGGACAAGGAGAAAAGCACCAATTAAGTAAAGATTCTGTCTGGACACTTCACACAGGTATGAGATATTCCTTTCTGTATGTCACATGCAAGAGGTGTCTGCATACTGCAGCACATTTCGTGATTTAAAGGGGTTGTTGGGGAAGACTGCTAGTTACTGCTAATCCTCAGTGATTTAAAAAAAATGTTTGCAGACACAAGACGTTGGAGTTGTCAGGAAATTCGGTCAGAGGCTCATAAACCAGAGAATAGAATGGGCCATACAGCAACTTATGATCCCATCATGCGTTGCATCTACATTTTTGGGGGTTCCAAAAACTGCAAATGGTTCCATGACGTCCACATGTATGATCTAGATGAAAACAAATGGACACTTGTCAAGGTAAAACTGTTGTTTGTCTATGTTTTTATGAATTATACCAAATTTTTCATCTGTCGCAAGGATTCGGGAAAATGTTATGATGATATTTTTTTGTGTTGTAAGCAGTCTGCTAAACACTGTTCACACTTATTGCCTCTGAAAGGTCAATAGCAAAGCACCAGCAAGAGCATACCACACAGCAACACTGTATAGACATGAACTGTGGATTTTTGGTGGTGTTTATCCTCGTCCTGATCCAAACCCAGATGGCTGCAGCAATGAGATTCACATCTTCAGCCCAGTCATGCAGAACTGGTACTCTCCTCTGGTGACTGGAGATAAACCTTTGCCACGTTCAGGGTAAGGGTTTTTTTTTTTTTTTTTAAAAAAGAGGCAGGAGAAACAGATACATAGTAAAAGTAGATTATTTTTTTAAATTGTCATTAATTTTGAGAGAATAATTCTTTATATTTGGGAGACACAAGCCTCCATTTACCAGTTTTATCACCTTCGCACAGAACACACTTGGATTTGCTCACATCTGTTCCAATGACTGTGCTTAAATAGGTTTAACTGTTTATAAATTATGGGATTTTTTTAAGGGATAAACCTAATTGATATTGATTATGACAAATGTATTTTTAAACAGTCACTCAGCCACACTTATCAATGATCAGATGGTGATGTTTGGAGGCTGGGATGCTCCATTCTGCTACAATGATCTCTTCATTCTTGACATGAGTGGGTAAAATTTATATAGTGTTATAAATCTGATCTCTGCTTCTTTTCAAATATGCAGAAAATTTACGCATGCTGTATTTTTTATCTGACTATATACTAGTATTATACTGTGAGAAGGTATTGGTTGAAAGAAAAACTGGTTATATGTCTGGGAAAAAACATGTTAACTCATTGCTATTAATATTTTATCACACTAGTGATACCATGTAAAAGATAAGAGCATTTGTTTCCCACAAGGAACAAGGATTTTGTCTTAGTATGACATAAGCATGCACACATATGCTTACCCACATTAGCAAAGTAATAAAATATACCTCATGCACAGACTGGAATTGGTGTTGGGCCACATTCCATGGTTAAGGGACAGAATTGCTTAATAAGCAAGATCACTTGATCAATATTTTACTCTAAAAAATATTAAAAACAAACAAAATAAGTTGGATCAGAAATGGCAGTACTATAAAGCCCTTTGACAATCACTTAATCATTGCAGCCACTGTTGACTGGTGTAAACCTGACATAAAAGGCACTCCTCCAGAACCTAGAAGGTGAGCTGTATTCAGATTCATACTCAGACTTGTTAAAGCTATGAAAGGATAAATGCCCATGTTGTGAAAGAGATTTTTTTTTTAAAAACTAGCATGTGAAACATGGGTTTAGGAAATACTATGAACCGTTTTAACTCCTCAGTTAATCCAAATCTATATCCATACTCCTCATTGCTACTCATCACGGTGTTATCTTGTATGGTTGACTGTCCCTCTATAGTCTTTTGTTCACAGTGCATTGCACTCACCTTCATGCGGGGAGATCTGCTCTACAAATTCAATTAGTTTTACTAATGATCTGTTCTACCCATCCATTGTTGTAAATTTAACTGCTTGGTTTTAAGTTTGTTCTCTGTATATCCTTTACCCTTTCTTACCCTTCAAGTAGCCAACCCATCTGGCTGGCTCACATCTAGGAGTATAATTTTAATTTTTTCTCTTGTAGACTGCATCTGAAGGCATTTAAGCTGCCTTTAGTATCCTTGTAACGTAAATCATTAATAGCAAATTGCCACATCAAGTCAAAATACATAAGGAGCATGTTTTCTTTCTGTAGCTGGCATGCCTCCTGCGGTTTGAGTGGAAAGCGGATCTTGATCCATGGTGGTTATGATGGCAATAATGCTCTTGAAGACACACACATCTTGGATTTAGGTAAGTGCGTGGGGAAAAAAAAACCTTTTTAGAACATATAATAGTCGTACTCCTTGGTCAAAATTAATTTTGACTTGACAGCACGTTAAAAATGTGCTACTGTATTACATGTATTCGTCTTCTTGTTCCAGTGTAGTATTAGTATTACATGTATTAGTAGAGAAAAAAAATGAGATCAACATTCTTTAACTATTCTTTAATTTGTGCAAAGGAAACTCTTCTTGGAGTAGTCTTCTTGTCTCAAATCAACCCAGTCCTCGAGCAGGCCATGCAGCTGTAAGCCTTCCATACAACCATGAAAATCAGGAAGAGGATGAAGTGCTAATTTTTGGAGGAGGTGATAATGATGGGAGTTATTTCCAAGATCTGTTAACCTTTGCCATTCCGTTCAATCCTGTGTTACAAACTGTTTAATTCAGCTAAAGCTAAAACTGAAATAATCTTTACATGTTCTGGTTAATAAAAGAGCTGACTTGCTTCATCTGATTTATTATGTCTTTATTAATGTACCTGGTTACATGTAACTATGATCAGTATTTATTTGTAAGATTTACTTTTGTCCTGTTAGAGATTTTAAAGTGGTATTTTTATTATTAAACGTGGTACCTTACCAGATGCAAAGTACAGATTTAGCAAATCTTTTAGTGTTAATGGCAATTCTTTGCAATTTTACCAAAAACGTTTCGTAAGAAACTGCAGATTTGTTTTCCACCAGTTTGTGTGTTTTAAATATTTGTAGAAAATTGTTTTGTCAAACGACGAGCCTGTACAAAATGCTAGTTTTACATTAATGCATTTTAATAATACATTAATAATGTGCCTTATACAATAAAATTATCAAAAACCAAACTCTGTGTGCTTAATGTTTCAGAAGGATGTCATTTTTTTATGTTTAGCATGATCTGCTTCAATGTATATTTTAGACTTTGTTGTGTACATGGCAGTTAAAAGTAAGAACTTTTATAATAGATAAAATAAAAAGTCCAAACCCTCTTTAACTGTTACATATTCAACAGCATGGACTGAACAAAACATCTGAATGTTACATTACCCTTGATCTATTTTATTTCGACTTGCGGCAAAAGGGCATTCTTGTATGTGTTTTTATTGACAAGGCATGTAGATAGCGAAAAAAGTTCTAAAAGGCTGCTATTATGCCAACATTTTTTTTATATCATACATGTCTCTGCTCTAAACAATTAGCTTAATTATTCAAGTTTTTTTCTCCTAATATTCGTTGTTACAATCAGATGGAGGTTGATGGTACTGTTATATAGTTTTTTCCCTGTAAAGAAATATCTGCAAATACTTTACAAAGTCTTCACATTACGGCACTAGAGGCTGCAAAGATGTGCTTTATGTGTCATCAACTCAGGCATTAGGGGATAAATCCTTGCTTTTTCCTCCAGTTTTTAAACAGACCACAATTTTTTCCTGGGCTACTTGTCACCACTTGCATGTTCTTCACTGTTTCTTCTCTTTATTCTTTGAGCTGATAAACCCAGTAGTAACATTCTTGATATCCGTCATAGGATAATGCATGTTCAACAGCAAGCGTACAGCCATCTCCTCATTTGATGATATTCCTATTACATTTGTTAAAGTACCCATATCTACGGAAGGAAACAAGATATGTAATCGAGTTACTGCAAAAACATAGTCACTCTGAATGTTTCCTTGTTGGATTTTTTGCACAAGTTCTTGACAAAGTTTGTTAGCTGCTTCTAACTCTTTCTCACATTTCTGTTTTTCTTCCTGTGCATTTATTAGGAGTGTGTTCAACTGGATCAGTGTGAAAGTGTTGGTATGTGGTGAGTAACGTTGCTTTGTCAGCAAAAACAGAAGAAAAAGTATAAGCAGTATGGTGAAGCAAATCAACACCTGTTTCCAGTACCTAGATAACCATGCCCCAGAAAAGTAATCTGCCAACACTGCTGCTGAAAAGCCACCAAAATTGCAAGCATAGTCTACATTGCATGTTCCCTTGCCATTGCCACAACCTTCTCCTGGCTTGAGAAAAAGAGTTTGATTTTCAGGACTCAAAATGTTAAAATAATGAGCAGGAAGACATTCCGAGGAATTCATTTGTTTTACAACACATCTTGCACAGATTCTTTTCTTGTGCTTGGCACTGGCAGTTCATCAAACCTCGGCTTTCACACAAACTGACATGGCAGACTCCATTGTTGCACAGCTTGGTTCCATTTGCGCATGGTGTTCCATTTGATTTCATGATTGATACTGGGCATTCACTTCCTGATTCTCCACAATATGCTGCAAAATAGCACTCTGTTTCAGCACGACACACCTTTCTTTGTTCAATTGGAACAGGCATGCAGTCATTGGTGCAACAAGGGATGAAACTGGTGAACATTGAGCACCACGTGAGTTGCTGGGCATGCAAGGTGTGCTGGTGTCTGATATATTTTTGCCAGCAGGTGTGCAACATCTGTCAATAAACTCACAGATGTCTGGTGAACCACAGTCACATCCTTCACCTTCTTCAACAAGAGTATTTCCACACACAGGCCCTAACCTGACTGCCAGGCACTGGGCTTGTTTTTCCAGCACTAGTTTCATCTGTTGCACGCTGCAAGAAGAGAATCTGAAGTTGCTGATGTCACTGCCTTTGATGTTGTTGCTGTGCATTAAAAACTGCCTCCCAGTATAGCTAGCACTGCAGTCTGTATCATCATCATGGCCACTTCCAAAACTGTGCCCTAGTTCATGAGCCAATGCAATATGTACTTTTTCTCGTGATTTTATATTAAAATAGGATACAACTACTGTATTTAGGCTCCGCTGATCATGATCAAAATTTGCTTTCTGAAACCCACTACAGACTCCACTTTCTACATCATTCGAATTTATTTTTGCTCTATATGAAATACCAACTACACCACTAAAATCAATATAAGTAAATACTATGGCTAGGCAGTAATCCTCAAAATTATTCTTTGAAACGCTGTTCAAATATTCTCGGGCGTTTTGGGCAAAAGGAAAGTATTCCAGTTTTGATGATTCTATTTCCTGAATGACAGTTATGTTGGCAACAATGAAGCCTATGTTGTCTCCAGATCTATCGCCATCAAAATCGGTACTACGGAATACATTATCCGCGAAACTGATTGCAGATAACATTTCACGAACCGACCGCTCGATATTGGAGTGACCAAAGTGGGAAAAAAATAAATGATCGGCTATCAGATGAACTTTGCAGTTGCGTGAACTAGCTCTTTTGTTTCTTTTATGCCTTTCAAACCATATCTCTCTGATGAAAGAAGAATCACATCTTTGTCGAACTCGCGGCAGTATGTCTTGCTTGTTGCCTACATCTTGAGGAGCGGTTGTAGTAGATAGTGTGGAGTTGCAGGTAATATCCTCTACATGCAGAAAATGTTGCGTTAAATGCAGATGTGTATAATCCGCTGAGGCACCGACAGCACGGAGGAGAACTCGCTTTTCCGATGGACATTCTATAAGCAGTTCATCTTTGCAAAACTGGACCCTCCTTTTCTTAGCGGAATTCCTCAGTAGAGAAGTTAAAACAAACATGCGCTGAACATAGCCGTAGGTAACATTGCACAGCAGACTAGACTTACTATTCTTCGGTTGTGACGGCTCGCATCCAATATAAATATTATTTTTGCAAAAAAATTCAAATCTCTGTTTGTTCTTGTTCTTTGAAATCAAGCACGGAAAACATCCTCTGTCTGATTTGCCGTCTTTAGCTGCCATTTGGAGGACCATGTCGTCTGCTTCAACGGTAAATGGTTTACACCGTGCTCCCCGAAGAAATATAATTAAAACCACCAACAATAAAACATCTGTTTAGATGCTTTCATGGTTCCACCATTTAACACTTTCAGGTTGGTTATTTATGTTCGTTTTAGGCATATATTGCTTCTTCCAGGGAAGTGTGATCTTACTTCGAGGTATGACATGGTAACGCAGTTACCTCCCATGGTGGATAAGTGGATTTTCAGCACGATTGTCATGGAAATAATGTTTTTAATTTTGTAAAATTTAGTAGCTAAATTTATATTTAACAGCTATTACACTAAAATGTAACACAATAGCAAGTATCATTTTATTACTTATGCGTGAAACATGTGCTAGACCTAAAAGAATGTTCTTTATCTTAAGGAGTATCATGGACTCAAAAACGCCCAATCATATTTATGATGTTCATCAAACATTTATCACAGAATTTTTCATGTATTTTTTTTTTCTCGATGATAATAAATAAAAGAGCAATTAGCCACAAGGATTTACAGACACATTCATCAGCTACATCACTGGTGAGACAATGTGTTTAAAGTGTACAAATGCCAAGATTTTTACAATTTCC
Organism: Pomacea canaliculata; assembly: GCF_003073045.1. Taxonomy (NCBI): domain Eukaryota; kingdom Metazoa; phylum Mollusca; class Gastropoda; order Architaenioglossa; family Ampullariidae; genus Pomacea; species Pomacea canaliculata. The sequence continues at coordinate 5,072,609 of NC_037597.1, read as the reverse complement.
ATGCATAAGAAAATTCTTCTCACTGATATTTAACTTTCACAAAACACCAACAACTTTAAGAATCTTCTAGAGAGGTTTCCAAAATACGCATTTTTTTATGAATATGATTTAATACATGAAAGTCCTCTGGCATGCACATTACAGTGAAAAGATGAAAGGAGGGAACCTTTAGCAGGCCATGAAAAAGGCCTAGGCTGAGGTTACTACTACAACAGTATAGATCTGTGTAAGTTTATTGATCAACAGTTTCAATGAATCTTGTTTTCTCTATTAACACATACAGAGGTAGTAAACTTTTGAAAACGATTTTTAAAAGGGCATATTCTTCTGACTTTATAGTTGTAAGTTGTTATTTTTTTAAAAATCCTACAAATCATTTAATGCTTTACTCAGTATATTGTATATGAAAAACTCTTAACAGTTTGCTTTATATCTATTAAATATCTACCTTTTCACATCTAATACATAAAAATTTCTATTCAACTATTTAAAGAATTTGGTTATACTTTCTTTCACACTTTCCTCAATATTTCTTCATATTTATCATCTCTATTTGTAGGTAGGGATAAATTTGTATGCACCCTGAATCGGTTGTCTTTACGTGTGCCCTTCTCAGCTATGTGAAATGCCAGAAGTGCTCATCAAGAACATGAAAAATATAAATGGTAGAAATTGTTCAACAAATAATTAAAAATAATCACGATCTACAGATGATATGAAGCCATAGCCAGACTGAAACTATAGGTTTTTGTCCTGATACTAGGAATGGGAAGGAGGTAAGTTTCTGCAGAAGTATGGAGATATACTTGTCTTTTTAATTAAAGCATGTACCACTTGGCATGGTAATCAGTGAATTCTCAGCTATCCTGATAACACTGCAAATGTCAACTGCTCCTACTATGCTTACTATAGTGTGGTTTTTTACCACACAGCGGGAATCAAAAGATACTAAGTGCTGAATCAGAATGCTAAACCTTTTTTTTTTAATTTCAAATGTATAAAGACATATTGGACCCCATCAGACAAAAATAAACAAACCTTTTAACACTTTTCAAGCACTTTTATTAACAAGAATGCTCTCATGAGCAAGTCTATGGCTGGGTTTACAAAACTGCCAGTCAGGATGTAACAGCACAGATTATTTGATAGCGAAATAAAACAAGAAAAAGCATGTTCAAAATTGTTGCTGACAATGAACCATTATTAAGATATACACTAACATGTACCCATTTGAAAACTCTCTCACACACATGCATGCATGCACCACAAATTATTCCTGTTGTGTTTGCTGCTGCTGTGAAGGCATAGGTGGCAGCTGTGGTTTTTCTAATAGCTTCATGGCTTGCTCATGTAAAAGATCATGAATCTCTTTTGCAAAGTTGATCTGTGTACGAACAGTAGTTAGGTACTGAGCATATGATTGTCCTTCTTGTGGATTAGCGGTAGATTCTGATTTTTGCACTGGCAGCACAATTGACAGTGGTGTGTTTCTCAAGCTGTCTTCTGTCTGATGGTAAAGTTCCAAAGCCAGTCTCTGTACCATGAAAATACAAAACAATTACACATCCATCAATTTGATAATTGTGACCCTATGCTCCTTAAGAGTAACAAGGACTAAACTAAATGAAACAATTTGATAATGTTGACATTGCACTTTTTATGAAATAGTTATAAAAATTGCAGAAGTGATATTGGAAGAACATGATACTGAAATAATATTATCAGACTTAACCTGTGAGAATGTTTTGTTCACTTTCATGGTAAAATAATGTGAATGATACATTTTTGCAAAGCTGAAGGATGCTTGGTCAAAAATAATGAATTATTTAGTTTATATTATTTTATTAAGTACAGTGATTTGTACAAAATATAATTATGTACACTGAAATTAAGTGTCAATTTTGTACAAATTGAAAAATTCTACATTTTTCTGGGTAAGGACAGACATGCACACATGGACATATAAAAATACATGTCACAGGAGTGGCAAATCACAAATCATAGAGATAGTACATACCAAGTTTACTTCAATCTGGTCACAGATGCCACAAAAATCCTCCAAGCTCTTTTCAAACCTCTCAGATCTATGCTGCTGGATCTCTGATTGGCTGATTGACAACAATAATTAAGTTTTATGAAGGTAAATGATTCTGTTGTGTGTGTGTGTGCGCGTGCCCGTGCAAGAGAGAGGGGCAGGATAGAAAGAGAAACACAAATGGAAGGAGACAGATGAAAAAAAGAAAAGAAAAAAAAAAATACCAGGAGAAGGGAGCCCTCTCACATTCTCACCATGAGAAGGCATATAGAGAAAGAGGCTTTAATTCTTCTTATACAGTCTGCACCTGTGAATGCGAACATTTTCATAGCTATAGCTCAATTGTATCAATACAGCTATATTGAAGTTAAGTCTTTATTACCATGAATTGAAAATCATATTTTATGAATGCACCACATCCTTCCATTTATGCGCCATTAAGGGTTCCTTCATCTTATGCTAAAAAGAATTTTAAAAGGCAAAAAAAAAAATACCTAACTAAAAACATTCTTGAAATTTAATGTGAACTGTGATACTCGTACTAGCAAAAAATGAAAAATAAGTATTTTACATAAAAATTTTACATTTGAACTAATACATTCTTACCCTCCACTGTCTTGTGCTGCGTTCACTTTAAACATCTGACCAGCAACTCTGCATAAAGCCTGAAATGTATATAAAGTAAATGTAAAGCTACCTTTATGGATGTCTAATTTCACATAATTACATTTGGATTTTTGTTTGTTTTATGCACTCATGTAAGACCTACTGCTATTTCTTGTAACTTTCCTAATCTCTACATAAAGCTTATGAATTGTCTTATGCTGTGGGGTGAAGTGACCGATCACTTAGGTAATAATAATAAACCTGTGTCTTAAGAATAGTCTAGATAAAAGACTGCGGTTTATTTGTTTTACCCACAACCTTATCTTTATTTTGTAACCAGCCGTTTTTGTATTTGAGCACACCTCCCGAGTGTAACTGCTCACTGGTCAATCATCTTTAATTGGTGGGTGATCAAACAGCAGGCATATGATCAACAGTTAAACACAAACAGCGGCACACTCTGATTTATTTGTAAGATTTTAATAATTACCATTTACGTATTCTTACAACTAAAACTTGTATTAAATAGTAATACAACAACACAAGTACACAGCCCCAGTCTTTCTAGATGAAGAAAGAAAAGGCACATTTAGCTTAACATATTTTTGAGAATGGTTAATTTTTACTCACAATTAGTGAATCCTTAAGGCGTGGAAGGAGTAGCTTAAACTTGGTTATAGGGTCTATATCACTTTGTTGCACAGATTGTGGTGGTTGTTGGCCAGTTTGTTGCTGAGCAACTGACGGTACTTGCGATTGCATGGGCGCAGCCATTTTCCAATGGATACTAGTGCACTAAACTAATATAGACATATATAAATAAGATCCTTTTCTGTCCTACATATAGCATTATAAGCTTTATTTTTTATATTTTATTTTTTTAAGCGAGGCGTATAGTAAAAGTTAATCTATATTTATGATAGTGATTACTATAAATCATTTTCTCTTTTTTTAACGTTCTTACGCCAGTTACACGACTTCCGGCTCAACTCAATTGGATGAGAGTTACGAAAACAGTGCCGAGTTTTTTTGTTCGATGAAGAAAACAACTCATTTGAATTAATATGCCTCCAACAATTCAGTCGGGCAGAAGAGATGACAGAGAAAAACGACAACGACCTGGCGAGAAAAGGTGTCTAACCGGATCAAATGTAGCCCTAATAATCATCTTATGTTCATGGTCGTATTCCTCTGACTAGCGATATGTATTCAGACAGATCTTCACTGACTGAGGCGAAAAGTGCGATTGTGTAGTAGTTTCTTGTACATCGTAAACAAACCCAGTCACTTTTTGAAGGATAATAATGGAGTATTTCGTGATTTACTGAACTTTTTAAGGTGTCGTTGCAACGTGCAGTCATCAGCATTATTATTTGATGCAGGTCAGACCTCGTGTGCAGAGTGAAATACAACAACACATTACCAGACATCCCGTTTGACCCAAAGTTTATCACCTACCCCTTTGAATCCAACAGGTTGGTAAACTTATAAGAAATATTAACAAATTCACACACACACATCAACGAAAAAAGTAGAACGGCAAGCAGCAGACACGAAGTCTGTTGCCAAAGGAGGGAGAAAGAGATTGATAGAGCATGTGTGTGAACGGCATTCTAAGTAGAGAGATGGGCAGCAATTTTAAAGGCTAGACAAGAGAAACTACCATTAATTTACTTCCATCCACTGTTATTTTGCAAGCACAAAACTATATTTTGAGCAAAGTACAAGAACTGCAATTTTCAATTAAGTATCTCACCATTTAATGAAAATAACTTTACAGTGTTTCTTTTCTGCAGATTTTATCAGTATAAACCAACATCTTTAGAAAGGACATTCAAATATGATCTCCTTACAGAACATGACTTGGATGTCACAATTGATCTTATCAATCCAGAGACATACAAAATTGATCCCAATGGTAAGTGTGCTATGGGCATAATGGTATAGATTCATGCATTAATGCACAGTTTGATGCATATCTAAAATGGGAGAATGTGGAGCTGCAGTCATAGCAGCAGAAGAATATAATTATTGCAGATCACATACCTGTTATGCCTACCTGTCATGCACTCTTGACAAATTGATACTAGATATCATGTTTGCAATTTGTCTCTTTCCAGTATCAACATTTTTAGTCTTTTTTGAAAGTCATTCTAGCATGATAGTATAACTTGTTGTACAGTGTAGTGAATAATGCAGCAGATAAGTATTACATAACTGTTTTAGACACATCGTTTTAAAGTCTTAGTATAGTCCTCAAGTATATTTATTTTGCAAAATGACAATTCTTCAAGAATTATGATGTTCATATAATATTTGAACATTCTCCTGTGCAATTCTTCCTAAAAATAATACTTTTTGTAACTATTGAAAAATAAACCTATATTGTTTGTGCATGTATGTTCTGAAATATTTTTGATCCACAAATTTATACAAGAGCTTTATCCAGTAAAAGCTTCCCAGGCAAGATGTTTAGGCTTGTGTTTGCAAAAGAATTATGATTTTTTTTTGTCTACTTGCAAATTAGAAACTCATTGCAACAGACAAAAGTTCTACTTTCTTCATATACAGTAATTCTTAGGTAATTTTAGAATAGACTAGTTGACTAGAGATTTAATATTTTGCAGTTCATTGTACATTTAATTGAAATTTAATCCCTACCTTTTTTTCCTGCCATTACTTCTTTCTTTTTTTTTTTTTTTGGTCTATTGACTACGTCCCTACTTGCTTTCTCTCTGCATTTTCTATATTTGTCTGTTATTAGTCATCAGTACTGTTGTTTATCATTCCATCATTCGTATGCTGTCTCGTTCTTGCCTCACGTGCTGAGCACACTTCTTACAAGCTTAAGTATGCATCATGTAAATTTTGTGTTTATTATTATTATTAAATATTGTTTATGTTAGTTTGTCAACAGGTTTTTTTCCCATCTTTGTTTAAAAAGGTCTTAGTGAGGACACTTTTTAAGAAATCCACGCTTGATGTCAGTGTGTTAAACAACTACCGCTCAGTTTCAAACTAGCCTTTCCTGTCTATGATAAATAGAATTTTAGTTACTGTGCAGCGAAACTGGAATTCCTCTCCCCTTCCATATCTGCCACCTACCCACTTTTGAATCCTTTAATTGTTCACTAAAAATATCTCTTACATGAGTATTTATTACTCCTAACAGCAATCCACACAATGCTAGTTTGTCTTCCAACCCTTTCTTTCACCTTGTAGTCTGTTGACTAGTCCTTATCCTCTTCAGATTCACGAATCTCTCAACCCTTACTGTTCATATGCTATGTAAATTGTGTGTTGTTTTTTTTTAAATTATTACAGCTTATCCAGATCCAGAGGATGAAAAGTTGTTGGAGGAAGAGATTAACACCCCTCAAGATTCTAAAAGGTAATACTGACATTTTGTAAAATGTATTTTAAAATTTATATTAACCTGTATTAGGTATACAGTATAGACATTGTACTTTTTAATTTTTATAGCATATTATTTTGAAGATAATTTCTATTTTAAAACAACATTTTATATGTGGCTCGTTTCTGAAACTTATTAAAATATTGTTTTTGATGTGCTACACAAACTGGAAACTTCCAATTTCAAAATTAAGACAAGTTTACTGATTTACCAAATGTTTGAACATTTTATGTTTTAATGAAGTATTTGTTATATTTTCTGTCTAAAACATAAGCAAGTCACTTGTTTACTTACATTAAACCTTTGCTGACATTTTGTTGTTTTTAGATCCCGTCATCACAACATGAATGTTTCATGGTTGAGAAAGACAGAATACATATCTACAGAATATAACCGTTTTATGCAAAAGTCAGACAAAAGTGAGAGCAAGTGAGTCTAGGGTTTGTTTCATTAACACTGTTATTATGAAGAATCATAAATTTTAGGGCTTACATTTTTTTAAAGTGATTTCTCTCTTCAGTAAGTAAAACTAATTTCTTGTTGCAGCATACCTATCTAAGCTACCTTGCATCTTACCATGCAAATCTGTTTTTCCATCTTGAGAAGTTCAGCAGATGCTTCTTTTTCCTTCTTAAGCCCTCCTGTTTTGGAATTCTCTTCCCCTTTCCCTTCACACTATGTTAACATGTGAGGCCTTCAAATCTGGCCTCAAAACCCATCTCTTAAACAAAAAATAAATAATAGTACAGATTCACCCTCTCCTCTATTCTTCGTCCATCCCCTTTTTTTTCTCCCTCCTCCCTCCACCTGTTTGCAGACAAGTGTTTATTATATTTGATTCTAGGTTGGTTTGTAGTTTGTTTGTTTTTTTTTTGTACATTGCATTGAGCTCATTTACATATGGGAAAATGTGCTTTACAAATCCAATAATTATTACCATTATTAGATATTTATCACTAATTAAAGTCACTACTAATTTAAAGTCACCACTTTTCAGATGACTGGTGAGTTACTAGTCGCAAAACAAAAAATTATAAGGCGAATTTTTGTGGGTAATGCTTTTTTCACTTTGCAGGGTTGGTTTTAAAATAAAGCAGCAAATGAAAGAAGAGGATCTCTATAAGGATCGAGATAGCCAGATTGCTGCCATTCAGGCTACATTTGAACGTGCCAAGCAGCCAGTATGCTTTGTTCCATTGCATTCTTTATGTGGGATGTTTTTTAGAAATAAGAATACTGATAGCGCTCTTTTATTGTATGTGGAATTAGTTTATTATGTTTATCATTTACTCTTTTACAAAAAACATTTTCCACATAAAAAAGTGAAATCCCTACTCCCTTTTTCTGAATAAAAATAGTGAGTAGAGATTTTCTGAATAAAAATAACTTAAACATATGTGGCTTTTAGGTGTATTTCATGGGGTTTTGCTTTTTCAATTTTGCCTATATATTCAAAGATATATTCTTGAGGATCTTAAACTGCTGTATGCATTTTTTTTTCCTGTAAGAGAGTGGGTTTAGTTAATCAGAAATCCTAATTATTAAATGCAAGTTATTATTTCATCTGTTTTTATGATGAAGACCTTTAAACATTGGCATAAGCAGAAAGAGTAAGCATGACATATTAGAATATAGATATGATTGCATTGTCAAGGCTACAGTGAATAGGATGAAATGCAGTGATGTTAGGCATATTGGTGTGTAAACGGAACATAATATTCACTGATTTGACTTCTATCTTGGACAGCTGAGAAAGTTTAATTTAATTTTGTTTCAATCATGTTTATTGAAGATGATAGTTATCCACTATTTTTGGAATAAACTAAAGATAATAGCTACAATCATTTAAATTCACTTGGGTGAACCTTAAGACTGTAAAGTGTGTGTCTGGACCCATTTATGTAAGTTAATTTATATTAACTCACTAATAGGCTGCACACGTTGCACAATGCACTTAGAAAGCCATGGCCAGCCCGTGAGTTGAATGCTACTCTTGTTGATAAAGAGTATCACATGCTGAGCGTGTCTTTGGCAGAGGTACAACAGTATATACATTGTTGTTGTTTTTTATTAATGTAGGAGAGGAATTAGGAATGAAGTTTATGGTGTCTTTCCATGCCTACTTATAATTTTTTCCAGATCTCAAAGCACTACAGCAAGCCAGGTGTTACTCCAGTGGAGATACTTCCTGTGTTTCCAGATTTCAGGGTAAATTGTGGCGAAATCATATACTTATAACTTAGATTTAGTTTGGCATAAAAAAAAGTTGATCAGGCAGTCTTATGTTTTCAGGTGGTTTTTTTTTTTTTTTTTTTTTTTTTCTTGTTTTCAATAACTGCGCAGGTTTAAATATGTGGGCAACTGATCACAAGGACAGAAGTGTTTGGGCAGAATAATGCTTTTGTATTTTTATAAATTTGATGAGCTTTCTCATCAAAGGGAAGTATTTGTGTACAAATATTTAAACATTGTTGAAATTTCTTGCACAGGAGATTCATGTCTGTTGCAGCTCTGGAAATATCCATTTGCCCAGGTTTTGTTTGATTCTGATCCAGCTCCTAGAGAAATGTCTGATATCCCTATGAAAATGGAGGAAATGTCACAAGCTATGATTAGGTATTTTTTTTTTTTCATAGAGAAAAAAATGTTTGTTTTTTTAATCGCAGATACTCTTAGTAAAACTGTTTGGGGTAAGCTCTGTTTATTTTATTCTAACTTTACACTCTGCTATGGATTGAAATAGTCTAGGTACCATAATTTATTGTCTGTTACAAAATTCACATTGTCTCACCATATAAGGATTGAGTAAGAGATAGGCTGCAACGAGGTAATGAATGACCTAAGAACTTCTACTCACATATAATGTTGATTTATAAGGTGCATATTTGCAGAGGTGCTGTAGATGAAAGCGGAGAACAATTTGTGGCCTACTTCTTGCCAACAGAGGAAACCATGGACAAGCGTAAGCGTGACTCAGATGACAATGTGGACTATGCTCCTGAGGAAGAGTAAGATTCATTTTTATCGCATTTGATTCCAGTTTAAGGCTTTTAAACAAAGTGTCTTTATAGAATCTTTGGCTTCAGAGTTGCTCTTTAAAAGAAGAAATTTTTTTTTAAACACATTTTTAATAAGAAATTCCTTACAAATTTACTAGGTACAGAAAGTCAGTTTGTGTTAAAGTTCTAGTGGATTGCTATTTGTTTTTAATATCTGGGTAAAGGCTCAGTCCAAGATATTTTCTCCAGTTCTGGGTGAATACTCTGCTTTAGATCGTTATATAAACATCACCATGCAAATAGAGGTCATATTCAGGGAACTCACCTTGTCCACAAATATGCCAAAATGATATGTTATCCCTTTTCCATTGGATATACTTTTTGGTAGTTTTTTAAACATAAATAACTCTTCGGTAATAAGGTCAGTTATTTCGGGTTTGTCTAATATTTTTGTTTTCCAGTTATGAGTACCTTCTGGCTCGTGAGTATAACTGGAATGTGAAAAACAAACTCACTAAAGGTTATGAAGAAACCTACTTTTTTGTTTTCCGTGAAGATGGGGTGTACTACAATGAGCTTGAAACAAGGTCAGTAATACCTTTTTTTTCCTTTTAAAAAGGAAGTATCTTTAGTTTTAGGAAAGAATTTACTTGACTAGGGTATCATTTCTTTTTATGGGCAGGGGAAGATAAATATTTGTACATAAGCTCAAAGAGAGAGAAATGACTGATGTCTAGGTATATTCTTAACTGTAATACTTATCTAATTGAATGCTATTTTATTTTGTGATGATAGGGAAGGCGTTACTAATATTCCTGTCACATTCTTTTTTCTAGAGTGCGTCTGAGTAAAAGACGCAAGTTGGGTCACCAGCGCATGGCCAAATCATGGCTTGTAGTGAAGCATCGTCCTTTGAATGAAAAGGAGGAGTCTGCTCAGGTTCGTATTTGGTGCCATTACTTGCTAATGTTATCACATAACATGGAAGTTTTATATAGCTTGGCATTCAGCTTAAAGTTAAGAGTTTTCAGCCATTCTGGGAGGAGTGCTTTATTCAAATCTTAGTTGAAGTAAATTAAGGCATCACTGCCTTATGCAAAATCTTTACCACCCTTTGTGTTACCCTTTCAGGAGGTCCGCCTTAGCATGCTTGAGCCACCTCAAGAAGAGGAGGAAGAAGAGATTAGAATTGAGGAAGGATCTGGTGAGTTGTAGTTTTTTTTATTTTTTAAATGAGTTAAGGAGACAGCAGCTAAAGATTATACCCACAAATTTGGTCAGTCATTATAATTTTCACTTTACTTTGTCTGCAAGGAATTTGCATTAAGATCTCATCTATGACATTTCTTTTCATACAATTTTCATTTTTTCTCAGATGCAGAGAACAAGAGTGGAAGTGAAAAAGGCAGTGACAATGAAGATAACAGGAGTGAAGCTGGAAGTATCAAGTCGAGTAGCAGTGCTCGCAGTCGAAGCAGAAGTGGGTCTCGCAACCGCAGCCAATCCAGTAGCCGCAGCAGAAGTCGTAGTGGTAGTAGAAGCCGAAGTCCAAGTGGCAGCGAGAAGGGCAGTGACAGTGAGAGTGATGCAGAGAATGAGAAAGGCAAAGAAGATGAAAGAGCTATCTTTGGACCTGATTCTAGCAGTTCTGATGAAAGTGACTGAGTCTACATCAAATTTTTATGAGGGAAAAATTGTGTTACAGAAATATTTTAAAAGCTGTTTTGTCCAGCATTGAGGACCATAAAAAACGTCAGTAGATAGTTGCTTGAGCAAACTTTTTATATAACTCTGTTTTGAATGGGAGATCTCAGAATATAGATAAATATTCCTTTAACCTCAAGTGGGACTGCCAGTTTAGAAGATCTGTACAGGTGTTACAAACAGCTCTAGCTGAAGCTGGGTACGTATCATTTCGCAATTCGGTCCCTTTTCCCCCCCTCCATGTCCAAAAGAAGTAAATTTTAAAATATTAAAAAATTACTCCTAAACTGTAATATGTGTAGCACAAGCATTAAGGAACAATTCAGCTGATAAAATTCTAGCTTAAATTTTATCTTTAAACAGTATTTGTAAAACAATTTTCGTTAAAGGTTTTGAAGTATACTATGTTTCTATATAACTAATCATCGAAATAAATTTAAAGCCTAAAAGTGTTTAAAATTAGAAATGTGTTGTGTAACTGGCTGATAAAATGAAATTTTTTCATAATGCATGGCTGCTGACGGTCCAAAGTAGCTATACCACAGCTGCTACTGGCACAAAAATTAATGAGGGCTAAACAATGAATAGACTATAATACCTCCAGTAATCAAGATATTCTAATAAAAAAAAAAAACACCTGCACATCATCTATCTTTATTATATAAACATAATGGCAACATCATCTATGTACAATAGTCAACATGAAATGATGTAATACTTAATTCAAGCAAGAGGGTATGAAGGAGAATGGTTTAAAAAAAAAAGGATGACAAGAATCAGTAACAAATCATGTGCTGTTTGACATAAATTGAAATAATACAACACCTCATCATCCCACGACCTCACACATTCACACTATCAGCACATACACACAGGCACAAGTCCTATTTCTCTGAAATACCAGATGACATGGCCACCTGGGAAGTCTCAAAGGAGGAGGGAAAAAAAAAATATGTACAGGCTTATGGGCAGACATCTTGGGTCTTTCCAGCACACATGAATAATCTCAATAGCTCTGTAAACTTGTTTACTTTAAAAAGCCCATTTCAACTGTCATTTGATGGTAAAGTTCATTCTGCAGCTGCACGATGCAACAATCCATACAATCCTTTAACTGTGTTGGAAACTGATGCAAGCGTCAAAAATTCCGTTTTTATTCAGGGTATCAATGCGGATGCTGTAGTGAAGATTCAATGCTCAACATAAGCCATTGTCCCAAACATTAGCATGTCTTTATATGTCAACACTGAAAAGTGTTTACTCCATAGCAAACGATGTGCATAATGGATTTCAAAACTGTTGGTTTCATTTGTAGCAATGAAATGGCAGATTGCAACAAATCACATAGCAAGCTGTCTTGGGAAGAGAGGGGAAGGAGGGTATTCAGGCTGTGGTGAAATTTTGTAATATATATATGTAAAAAAAGAAAAACAGCTCTAATTATCCAAATAGGCTCAACTTTCACTCAAACTGCAAAATAATGGCCACTCCCTAACCATTTAGCTACTGTTTCTCAGTTGCTACAGATTTACAAATTACCATCTTAGTCATAATGAAAGCTTAGTTTTATTGAAAACAAAATGCTTTGGTCAGCACATCTAAATACTTTTGTAAGAAAATTATGTGCATGTCTTACTACTCAAATCATCCCCACCACCCCTAGTCAGAAAACTGCCTACCTAACAGGATTTAAAAAATGCTGTCAATAATTTTTCTTAATATCATGCCAACTTCGAACAGTTTCCCCCAAATCCTGAGGTGGAATGTGGTGAAAGAATCTGCCTGAGGCAATAGCTCCATGTAAGAACCTTTACACTTGAAAAACTTGGTTCGGACCCTCTTAAACCCCTCTCATACTGCCTTTAGGCTATCTGTACAATTTATAATGATGAATTAAAAAAAAAAGTGAACTGTGGAAAAGTGTAAGATAAAGGCAACTAATATACAGACACAAAAGATAATCAGCGCATGGGTTATGTTTTTACTAACCCACTGGTTGCATGCAAGTTCCAACAGCAATACACAGACACGGACAAAGAAAAAGTAAATCTTTTGTCCTTATGCTTTGTGGGATAAACACTGGCAGTATCCAATTTGAATATTTCTTGATGCCTGCGACCAATGCTGAGATGTCTTGCCACCAATTCTTCAGAATATATTGGAGACTCCATCACAGAAATGATCTTGCATTCATGGAACAGTACCCAGACATGCTGTCGCTGAGTGTGTAGTTTTAGCATCAAATATTCGCAAAGAACCAGAAGCAGTCCAACATTCCCTCTCTAGGTCAAAGCAGGTGCACTTAATTTTGTCAAAAAGTTTCAACTCAGCACTGGGCAATATTTGATGCTTAGTCAAGGAAACTCCATTGTTCACATAGTTACCTCCCCATCCCATGTAAGATGTTCCACTTGGCCCCTGAAAAGATTAGGAAAGGTTTTACATGGTTAGATAAAATTCTCAAGCAAAAAAGACCTATAAATCTTCTTTCCTCAACTTTGGTTCATGAAGAAAATAGAAGATCAGCAGAAAGCAAACAATGAAATTATCTATGACTGCAAGAACTTCCATACTTGGTTGTGCACACAGAAACTAGATGCGAATTAAGGTGAAATTTTGTGTACTACTGACATATCAGTCATCAAAAACTAGGACAGTAACAACATAATTTTGTTTATGGTTTGAAAGTAATGTTTGTTCAAGTATCACACCAAGAAAATTGTATTTGAAAAAGCCAAATTGAAAATTTTATGACTGTACACAGCTTAAACAAAATCTGTTCTTACTTATAAAAGAACACAAAGCAAAACACACAATATTTATGGCTATTATGTAATAAAGGCTGTAGATATATGCCTGAAGAGTCAATGGAAGATATCAAAGCAAGAAAACTTCCAATGACCCAGATATTGCTTGAAATAAACTTTCTAGCTCTGCTCAATCTTCTAAGGCATGCAGCACTATTACATATTATGCAAGAATTATTTACTTAAGAAAGCCCAACACCAACCACATTACAGGTATAAGCAGGTTAAACAGAAAAGCCAGGTGAAATGTCAGGGTTGGTGGAGATCACAAGGACTTTAAGGGATAAAGTAAGATACATTTTAATCAAAGAAGAGGTTGGGGGAGGGGGTGGATGGATGTAAAAACAAAAAAACAAAGTATGAGTGAATATGTGTATAGGTTTGAGCCCAGTATTTGTTAATATTAGCCCCCAAACAAAATTTTTAACTGATCAAAGGGATCGTTAAAAACCAAGAAAAGCAAGTGACAATTTTAGTTTTGTGTTAGTCATCAATCTTTCTGACAAGATGAAAACATTACAGGTCAGAAACCAGAGAAGAAGAATGAGGATGGCAGGTGAAATAGGGATGCCTCTCTGTCTGACACAGTGGGGTGATCGCTGCTGCAGAAACCTGTCTTTGTGCCTGCCTCTACCAGTTCTGCGATGCTCATCCTCTTGTTTTAATAATGCCAAACTAAATCTATTTTTTTTCCAAATGTACAAAGCATGCATTTCAAAAAGAGCTGAAATGACATTTTACAAACAATGGGACTCAGAAAAAGAACACTGAAAAAGAGGAGACTTTTAAATGTCTCATGACACTAAATGTCAACATCAGTTGCCCTTGGAATGATATTGGTACTCTGTAATGACTCTCTGCTCTGATCTTGTCACTGATTATCTAACCCTTTCAGCATGATCATATGCAAGGTTGATCCTACATGTTGCAAGCAAACATACCTTTAAATGGTTCAGAAGTCATGATAATGGATCCCAGCCACTTATTTCCTAGAAATATCTTTTTCCATGTCGTTTAACATTTACTTTACAGAACTTTTCCACACAAACGTTAATAACTAAAGAAAGAAGCAATGATCCTCTGGTATTTTCACGCTGACTGACAAGTTCCAATAATATGAAAGACATTTTTTCTCACGGATTATGCAGCAACAATATGCTGAAAGGGTAACTGTAGACTGGCTGTCTATGAAATATCTCTGATACTCGGGAAACCAAGTCTAAGGAAATTCTTCTGAGTCCCACGCTACAACATGAACCGATTAAACTGAAGCACAATGGACAGGGCCATATCTCACCCCCAGCCCGGAGACTCCGGTGGAACAGTCACATAGGTCAAACCCTGCGCTCTGGAAACACAAATGATCACCCCACTGTAAGTTCTGGGTGTAAACCACTGCATTAGCGACAAGAACTCAACACATCATGTGACATTTTCATGTAACATTACAGGCATCATGTCCTCCATCAAAGAAATGAAGAAAAAAATAAAACACTTTCACATATTGAAATCAATAAAAAATAAAAATGTACATATAAAACAATATAAACAAATTCATTTAGTCAGCTAGAGAAAAGAAGGAAACAATTTCCAAACATTTTGAAATAAAATCAGCTCTCAAATTGATGCTTCAGAACTGCTGGGATATTGAAATGCCAACACCCCTTGATTTCTGAGCTATTGTCTCTTTGCAATGGTTTGAAGCATGTTTGAAGCACAGATGGCTAAGGCTTGGCACAATCTGCCAGACATTGTGCCACGCATCCCAGATGGCAGAAACATTAAATGTGATGAAGTCAAGTAAACAGCAAAGCCTTTTTTTTCAAAAAACTGGAAGAAGCAACAAAGACATAAAAAAAAAAAACCATGAAATGATTCAAGATGTTCAGGTATTGTTGCTATTTCAATGGTATGGTATGACCTTCAGCAGAGAGAAACAGCTTTGTTAAATATTAAAAAGTATCAACTTGTATACAAAGCACCAGACCCCATTTTTGATGTAATCTAAACAGTCTCTTCCTGAAAAGATGTTATTGGACAAAAAATGTTTTTTCATGTACACTCTTCCATATCAACCACACAGTAGCTAGCATTTTGCAATGGATGAAAACAAATGCTTCATGACCAAACATAGTGATAAGCTAAATATCAACAAGGGAAACACCAAGACCATGCATTCCTTAATGACTTAAAAGTAAAGCAGAAAAACCAGTGCTTTCCATTTTAAGCACTTCAATTAATGCAGTACTTTGCAAAGGTATGGCCATCCTGTTAAGAATGCCCATTACCGTGTGACATGCATTTATTAAGCTTGCTTAGATATGCATGTCCAATAACTTAACAGTAGTATCTCTGCAGGATACACCCACATGCTGACACTGGCAACCCTTCTGCAGGATATTTTTCATGCAACCTTTTGATAATTTTTCCTCAGGATATTTGCAAAACAAATTCTTTCAGGTTGAAACAATGGTATTTTCTGTTGTTTTTTTTCTTTAAATTTCTAACCACTAAAGTACACTTTAGATTATTTCTGGATATGGTATGGGCACATGTAATCCAATCAATTCTCCACTCCCTTTCATGCTGAAGAGAAATACAGGATAGTTCTGCAAAGCCAAAATATGTGCAAAGCATATCAACCCAACACCCATTATCTGAAATGAATAGAGATCTTCAAAAGTACTCACTGAGTGCCTGCAATTGTGTAGGCTGACTGACCCCTGAAAAAAAAGGACAATTTAGAACATTTACTATGTGAAGTAAAAAGAAACCGGTATCACCCATTTCCAGACTTTAAATCATCCTGTAAATCTTCTAGGATATAATTGTAGGTTTTGTGAATAAATGGTTTTTATCATTTAAGTGTTGTTTTGATGAACCCTATCTATGTAAACCTTAGGGGTGTACATGCCCTATACATACATAACCACCATTTCAATATGACTACCAAATAATTGCTAAC
Organism: Pomacea canaliculata; assembly: GCF_003073045.1. Classification (NCBI taxonomy): domain Eukaryota; kingdom Metazoa; phylum Mollusca; class Gastropoda; order Architaenioglossa; family Ampullariidae; genus Pomacea; species Pomacea canaliculata. Next base: position 5,056,078 of record NC_037597.1, on the reverse strand, counting down.
TTAAGAATCATTCTGTGGTGGCAGGTCACATATACTTTTTTCTCTTTTTCCTACAGTACTGATCTAACAGTTAACTATTTAAACAAGAATGGTTAAAAAAAAAAAAAAAAAAGAAGCAAATGAACATTTATCTGATGCTCAGCATTCTACTCACCACTGATCACCATCACATGACCCTTGATCCGAAAACACAAGCATGGTTTTTGAAGAACGATCGACCCTGTAAGAAATTTGTATATAACAAATCTATGAAGTAAAATTGTTTTTAAATGTCAGCCATTATTAATAATGATTAAGAATTGCTGCAATTTTAAAAATCAATAGATCATATCAAATGATTGGCATTTCCCCAACTTTCCTCCATGGTTGTTATTACTGAAAGTGTGCCCCTAACTAAAGCTCAAGAAAATAAAACAAGTCTAAACTTTTGTAGGCACCCATCTCATTTAATTTCTTTTTTTTTTTTAAAGTGAAACACGCAAGATCAACTAGGCTATTATAATACTTGTACTGCTTATTTTATTAAGCTAAATTTTTGTTCTGTTCTTCCTTACTTGGATTTTGCATGAGTTAATATGTGAGACTTGAGGTTGGTAGACTGGGCAAACTTCTTGTTGCAACCATCAAAGGGACAGACATATGGCCTGTCACCCGTGTGAATTCGAACATGTGTTCTCAAGTTAAAATCAAGTGAAAATCTCTTGCCGCACCCTTCAAAAGTGCACTGTTGATAAAAAAAAAAAAAATTAAAAGATCAATTAAATTATAATACAACAAATGATAATAAAAATTGGCAAAGAAGAATGATTTCAGATAACTACTAATGAAGAATTAACAATTAAGTAATGATGAGGTAGATGTGCTTTATAACAGACTTATCAATGGCACAAGAAACTCATGTCACCTGTACAGAGCATTATCATAACACTGAGTAACACATACCTGGAATGGTTTTTCTCCTGTGTGAACTAGTTGGTGTCGCTTTAACTTTGAACTCTCAACAAAAGCCTTCCCACACTCTGCACAGACATGAACCCGAGGGCCATGGGTATGCAAATGTTTTCGCATTGCAGAATTGTCCCGAAACATTTTATTGCAGCCCTGGTATGTGCAGAAGGAAAGAAAAATTTAAAATAGCAAATACTGTGCATCTATATCATGATTTTTTTAAAGTACATATGTAGAAATCTTTTCTAGCATTTTAAGGGGAAAAAAAATCTTCTGCACACTATAAAAAGTTCACTAGAACTCACTTTGTGAGGGCATGGAACAGTACGAGGCACATCATCAGCTGCTTTTCTTGGCTTAATCCTGAAAATATATTTATTATACCTTTATTGTTTACATAAGATTAATATGTGAATATGAAGATCAAAGCAAAATATTGGTTTTGTGAATATTACTGGTTTTAATATGAACGAATCATTCTATAGCATGCCTGTAAGTGCACTACTATAACAATATTTTTTTTATAATTTTATGCAAGATTTGGGTAATCATATGCAGCACATATATTCTACTTATATTAATCCCTCCCGTAAAGTGTCTTCAACATTAGAGTTCAGCTGTTTGCACCATATTTAAAACATAACAAACGTATAAGCCTTTACATTTCTCTCCTCGAAGAAGTTTTCATTTCGACCCTCACATGCACATGTGCATGTCAGTACTAGAGATTATATTGCTATTATTCAGTGTCAGTAATATAAACTATTATTTGTTGCAACATCATTTCAGAATTTGTCCATAGTACTGTATGTGACTGTAGTCTAAAAAAGGAGAGAGCCTTGAACGCTTGCCATATCACCCTTTAACTCAAAATTCTGCACCACATTAACAGTATATTTTCTAAGTTACAAAATTAACTCAATGTTTCTTCTTTCTAGCATACACACAAAAATATTTAAATAAGCAAACTACATTCAAACGCATCCATTCTAAACCATGAATTTTTCCACACCTAGGTCCACACCTGGCAAATTCTGCAAGCTGTTTTGGATCACTGAGATCAAGGCCAGGTATGCCGCCAGGAGGTAATTTTTTGCCAGTCATATATTCAGTGAAATCAGCGTCGGAATCTCCGGCAACAGATTCATCATCCAGTTTGTTGTCATCTGTACCTGACACAAGTTTAAAGTGTTATGTGCTTTTATCTGCATGGCAATTCATATAGTATATAAAGTCTTTAGGTTACTGACCAGCACTGCTGGGTACACTAGGAGTAGTCCTTACTCTTGACCAAAAACAGACTTTGCTTGCATTTTTCTGATTCTAAATTCACCCGTGTTCAAGATCAAAACAACAAACAAAAGAACAGATACGAGTTATGGGTGACAGAAGTGGAAGGCCCATTCAACCTAAATCATACTTGACACAATGGCAGAGTTATGGAAATTGTAGGGTGTCATCTGCTTCACCCAACCTGACGCCACTAATGTTTTTATTAATAATGCCACCAACTAACTTCCAGCAGGCTTTAAAGCCAGCATTTTCACAGGCCCCACCACTGGTGGTGTTGGTATGGCAAATTAAAAAGTTTAAATGTTACTCAAGTTATCTCCCTTATTGCCTTCTGCCAACATGTACATGTAGCAATTTAATCCACTTTAGTAAGTTTTGTAAACTTCCCTCATGCCATTTAAACCTTCAATGACAATAAACTGACTAGATCCCAACAATGTTTAAATCAGGAATAACGAATGTGAGTGCTTGACTACTCCTTCACATCTTCCTCCACATATGCCACAACTTCAAAGATTATTTTAATTACAAGAAAAAAATGATTTTGACAATTCACAAGAAAATAAGAATTTTTAAACTATTTCACAAAATAAACCCAAATATATATTACATGATACTAATATCTTTTCTGAACACTAACATAATTGTAAATTGTTTAAATAACTTGAAAGAAATGTTAGTTTTTTTTTAAAGGATTTTATAATTGTTAACTGCAAATACTTATTTGACTTCAACCAGCCTCTGTAAATATTTCTCTAAACCAATCTCACTTCATCAGCGCATGCATTCCTTTATTTTAAAGAAAAAAAGTTGAACTCATTCATTGGTTGTTTATTAGTAATTCTGGTCCAATTATACTGGATATCTCCTCAGGTCTAAAACTGAAGCTAATGGGATCGATTTCCTGTACATAGTTTTGCTGCACTTAATGAGTAATCAACAACGTCTGATTATAATTGTTCATTGTTGCTTTATTTCCAGGTTTGTACTCGCAAGTTGTATATAAAGTATTGCAAACGTACAGCCTGAAAATAATTTATTGACATCAACCTCCAGTTTCTCAACGAATTATATATTTATATACGTATTTCGTCTGGTTAGGGCACCTTGTGTGCATGCAATACACGGCTATGAACCACACGCTTTTAAATCGTTCTCTGGCGTAAGCCAGCGTACGTCAAGTTCCTGTAGTGACGAGGCGGATCCTCCTCAAGGTTGTCCCCAAGGTCAAACGCGAAAAAATCTATTTATTTCGCATTTAGAAAATTTACGAATAAAAAAATATTAAGTGACAACGGTTAATGATGCGCCACGATAGTCTGGAATACTTTAAGACTATGGGTCAAGTTCTTTACTTAGCCCTCCGTTGCATCAAGGAGAGCAGGCGTATCTGGGTCTTCTCAAATATGGCGGACAGACGCCATGTTACTGTATGTTCCGCCATGTTCCGATATGGCGGCGCCCATGCGATTCATGATGGCCGACTATGCTTCAAAACAAACTTCCAAACAATGATTTAATCACAGAATTTTAAAGAAAAACTGGAAGATTAAAGATAGCATAAAGAAACATCCACAGGCGCGTTATGTCCAAGCACGTTGTCTGACGTCACAAGTCTACGGTGACCTTTTTACTCGCTTTTTTGTATATTTTCTTAATTTCTGCACTACTATCTGACTACACACAAGAAAATTAACCAAAGACCAACAAAAACCATATTAAACTGTAAAACAAACATTTCTTCATCACTCTAAAATTGTACAATGCTCACCTGATGCCCACATTGTGACAGAAAATTCGCCTTCTAGTGTCTTGATCTGAACCTGTTTCTGCTCCCATTTTTTCGATGACGCCGAATCTAATCCCAAATCTCCGATACCACTAATTCCAGATGTGCTGACGAGATTTCGTGATTTTCCACCTTTACGCCTTCCTCCTTTTCCTTTTCTTGCAGGAATCGTTTCCTCTGTTGAAATTTCAATTTCGGGAGCAGGCACAGGAATGCTGTCCGCATACACAAGGGTTGGATCACCAACAACTTCTTCGCGAGTTTGTAACACAATTTCTTCTCCAGCTGGCTCCGGTAGTGGTTGTAATGCTATCATAGGCTGCACAGACACTTCATCTGTTGTTTCAACAGTCTCTATAGGCATTTCTACAGGAATTGCTTCCACTTCTACTTCTGCTATTTCCACCTCAGAACCGATTACCGACGCCATCTTGCCTTGAGCTCCACAATAGCTGCCAATGGCGGGGAGGCTTCCAAGGGCAGCGAAGTTGCGCACTACGTCATCGCACAGGCGCCTCATGAATATTGATGTCCGGGGCGAGTAGTCGACCCACGACCACCAACACTCACACTTGCCGCACATCTCGTGAGTGAGTGGATGTGGAGTATCGTAATGGGTGCTCATGTTTCTCGTACCGATTTTGAGTGGGTTTATACAGAAGAGCCACATGCTACAAGAAGGAAGGAGATTCTGGGTGAGTCAGAAAACAATCGTTGTTTCATACGTAGCATCTGTAACGGCAATAGCGCTAAATTGAATTTTTGTTGGCTGAATCGCCCCGGTATCATTTATGCACTGCTCTCATTAGGAACATTCTTCATCCTCATCTCGCACGTTTCACGTTTTTTTGTGTGTGTTAGATAAACTCCTAATTTGTATTATTACGGTACATGAAAATAATTCCCTGTTTAGAGAACAGTTGGAACGTTAGAAGTTTTTCTTCAGTGTCTGGTATTCAGCACGAGACGATCAAGCATTCCCATTTGAGCCAACGCGGCATCTACACTCCACTATAGCACAAGAGGAGTAGTCGTTATTGTACATTTGTCGTAGGAGTTTTGGCATATTCCCGTGATCGCTGGCTAAATAAAGTGAGAATCTTCTTTCGTTTAATACTGAGATGTAGGACTTGTTTAAGTCACATGAAAGTGTGAAGAGATCTTGGAGCATAAGGGAGCAGAGTGGGAGAATCGAGACAACGGAGATCCGTTTTGTCTGTTTCAGTGATGGAGGGCCAGACTTTGTCGACTCTAGTATCATTAGTCCTTCGCGTTTCGACCAACAGATTCTTCCAGAACTGATATTAAATAAAATCGAACTGAACTTTTGAAAATGATTACAAAAGGAAGTCCGCTGATGGGATGCGAACGCACGGGTACCGAGATTTTAGCAGTTCACGAAAAGTGCTAAAGAATAGGATAAAATAAATTATAACACGTCGTTAAGAACACTATATATAATGTAACTGCTATCAAATTTAGTGACTTAATTTGAATGTATTTTTAAACAGTTATTCCTGCATCATGATTAAAGATGAGAATGGGGTATATAATAGGAATAAGTGGTTTTAGAGGATTTTTATTATTTGAATGATATTGAAAGAAAACCAGTTAATGTCTGATTTCAGTGTAATTTATATTTTATATCTGTCCAACAAAAATGTGTACCAGAGGTGGCAATATAAAGGGATATAATTCCCTTTGTCTCAGTTCTTCCATTCTTCTCCCAATAGGATCAGCATTGGGGGAACTGAATTATTTATTTGATGGGTTGATGGCCCTTTCAAAGCAGGGCGTGATATACATTTCGTCATTGGCCATAGAACAGCCAGAAGATGTAAATTACATGAAGTACATAAATATCGTTTCAACCACTCATTACCTAGCACTTACACTCATGCTAAATATTTGGTGCTTAGTTACATTATGATGAATGATCTTTTTATTGATTATTTTTTTAATTGAAATAACCTTTTGCTTTTAATGCTTAAATAGTGCTTTCTTGAAAACTTTTGCCTTTCACCTATCTACTGAATGGTAGAATAGCATTTGGTAAGCAGTTATGTAATCGTTTTTCCAAATTTTGTTTTTGTTCTCAACAGAGAAACACCCAGAGGTGAAGAAGTTGTATGGACCAGACCCAAAGCTGAAAGTGATCGTAACACTCATGGTGTTAATACAGGTTCTGTCTGCCTACATGATTAAGGATTCTTCATGGTTCATAGTCATCTTCCTTGCCTACTGCTGGGGTGGTACTATTAACCACTCACTGTCATTAGCTATTCATGAAATCTCTCACAACCTGGCCTTTCGGTCACACCAACCCGCTTCTCAACCGAGTATTTGGATTTTTTGCCAATCTTCCTTTGGGTGTTCCTATGTCCATTTCCTTCAAAAAGTACCACATTGAACATCACCGCTACCAGGGAGATTCAGAGAAGACATGGACATCCCTTCACAGTTTGAGGGCAAGTTCTTCTGCCACACCTTGTCAAAGCTGGTGTGGCTGTTTTTGCAGCCTTGGTTCTACAGCCTGCGCCCACTCATTGTACGCCCAAATCTGTGACTAGCTTGGAGATAATAAATTTTATCATCCAGGCTTCCTTTGACATTGCAATTTGGTACTACTTTGGCACCAAGGCCTTAGTATATTTTTGCAGTGGTACCTTTCTGGCTATGGGCGTCCATCCTTTGGCTGGTCACTTCATCTCTGAGCACTACATGTTTGTTAAGGGATATGAAACATACTCATACTATGGACCACTTAATCTTCTCACCTGGAATGTGGGCTACCACAATGAACATCATGATTTTCCCTACATTGCTGGATCACGCCTACCTGAGGTGAGTCTGGGACTTTGACATAGTTAATTTTTAAAACGTTTTTTAATTGGGTCTAGCATGAAGCAAAGGGCAGTGCTTAAAGTAATAAGAAATGTCATTGAAAGTTGACAGGTCCTTCATATTCAAAATGAAAAAAAGAATTGTTGTATAAGTGTAGTGGCTTGGGCAAATAAGGTTGTTTAAAATAAAACTGAGATTTTTAAAAATTTGTGATTTTGTTCATTTAAAGATTACATTTGATCGTGATGATTATATGGTGTATGCTGAGTTGTAAATCAGATCAACTCATTAAAGATTGTATGCTAGGAGTGTCATTTTTTGAGGTTTTTCCTTTTTGAAGATGATGAATTGGATAAATTAATGTGGCATCTATTAATAAAGTAATTATATTTTTCTATACATTAACCATAAATTAATATTAATTTATTAATTCTTGATTTATAACATTGTTTCTTTGTGCTATTTCAGGTGCGTAAAATTGCACCTGAGTACTATGAAAATCTCCCATACCACACTTCTTGGGTCAAGGTTCTTTGGGATTTTGTTTTGAACCCAGACATTGGACCCTATGCTCGTATACGTCGTCATCCCAAGCTTGAGACAGAAAGTGTTGAAGTTGGTGCCAGTTAAATCTTCTGATCTGAAAATAATTTTTTTTTTTTTTTGTGGCCAGTAGTTTTTAAATCTGTCAACAGGCAGTCATTTCTTTTATGCCTAAAGAAATGGTAAGTCTCTACTTTTCTTAAAGGTGTTTGCTGTACTATGAAAGAACTTTCATTGTCTGCGTGAGGTTTCTTTCTTTTTTTTTTGACTTAATTGGGGCATATCTGTTGATGGGGTCATATGGATGCATGTATATCTTAGTTGGCATTGGGTTTTTTCCAACACACTTCTAGAGACCACATCTAAACTGGAATAAGCAAAAAAAAATAATGTAGCAGGTCAAAAAGCACTCCACAGGAAATGGGGCTTTGCGCAAATGGATTATGGGAAGCCTTTGTAATCTGTTTTCAATTATGGTAGTTCTTTACAGGTGTTCATTGAGTAGCGAACATTTTTTGTATCACATAAAAATATTTTTAAGCATACCACCATAGTACTTCATAGTATCTGTTCTGTGATCAGTATATTAAAAGAACTAACCTGTTGCAGTCATTTGTTTCTCAATGATTGCCGGAAATGCTTGGTTGCCTATGATAATTTTAAAGAAATGGGAAAAGGCTTTTTGTTTGGTTTTTTGTCTTCTGTTTTTAATTGAATTGCTGATCATACATATTTTGTTTCCTACTTTTTTATTTTGTTTTCCATTTTTATCAAATAATTGATAAAGGTATAATGGATTGTGGCTCTTCTTCAGCTTTTAGTCTCATTTATGTAAAGTTTTTTCCTCCTGACTACTACTTTTGGGTTTGTTTTGTTTTTTATTTCTGACAGTTATGAGCTTTTCATTTTTCAAATGTTTTTTTTTAAAAGCTCCGTAGCTTTTTGCATTTGTAGGAAGTGAAAAAAAAAAACAAACCAATGGCCCATTATATAGATCACATTTCTCAGAAAATCTTGTAAAGCTGTACCTTTCACTGCTGATCACTCTAGCATGTCATAATGAGGAATCTGTTTTGTTTATGCAGTTGTAACACATGACAGTTATACATGTTGGAATTTACGTAATTCAGATTCTTTCTTCATGGCATTTGTGTCATTCTGTGCGACTGCACAACTGGCCTCTTTATGTGTTCGACATATTTGTAATGAAAAGCTTCGGACAGCTTTGCACTTTTAAGTGTAAGTTTTCTCTAGTCAGGTAAAATGCTGGCGTCATATGTGATAATGCAGGATGTCTATTTATTTTAAGAATGGAAATGAGAAATGTGACACATTTCTTCTAGGATGGGTGACTGAGTTGTAGCTGAGTGTTAGTTTTTTTTTGTGTTAGTCAGTATTCTGCTGTGCTGCTTTTAAAAAACCTTTTGCTGATGCTAGGTCACCAGTCCTAACTGTCATTGTTGTTTCATTTTGAGGTATCCATAAAGCTGCCATTGGAGGTTTAATAAATTAAAAAAATTGTTTGCTACTAAGATAAATGCAAAGGATCCTCATGAAGTGGGGGTAAGGTGAAAAAATTTGAAGTTGCACCTGATTTTGAAGTGGCGACATTCTCCGTAAAACTGACATCTGACACAACAGTAAATATTACAGCTAAATGGAGAATTTGGCTTTATTGTTGTAGCAAAATACAAAAAAGCCGTCGCTTTTGCCTGTGCATTATGGTTGCTAGATTCAAGAAAGTTGAGACCTCTCTCTTGAGAAGACATTACTAAGCATGTCACTTCAAGGGACGGGAAAAGGATCATAACACCCCCACCCTCACAAAAAACAACACAAAATACCAAAACAATCGTGCTGCATTGTCAAAAATACTAGAGTATGAACAATACAGTTTAAACATTGGTTCCTTTTCTTAAGGAGTAGATAACTGCTGTTCATTTTTGTCTTTATTTTGCCATTTGATATACTACTGAGTGTTTGTCATATAAATATATTGAAAGCATTTTGATCACTGCATAACTTAGCATTTTGGCAGTATTATTTATTTGCTGATAAATGTTTCAAACCACTGTGTATGGTATTATTTCACTAAAAGCTTGCCTTCCCAGTCCTTTGTCAGTCATCCCTGTCGTTGGAGGGATCGCATCACCAAAGAAGACTGTTGAAAGTAGAGGTTCCTAGTGTCCTACGAGTGTGGCAATCTTGTTTTGTACAAAGTCATTGGTTCTATGTTCTTAGTTTGAGATCCAGAGCAGCCTCCTCAGGCACTTGTTTTTGAATGCCTGTATTCTTCTTTCTATTTCTGCAAGTCCACGTGTCACATCCGTAGAGCATGATCAGCACTACCAGGGATTTATACTGCTTGTACTTGCTAGTGAACCTTATCTTATGGCTATGCCAGATCCTATCCAGTCTAGCCATTGCTGCTGTTGCTGTTGTGATCCTAAAACAGATATCTGGCGTGTAGCTGCCATCATTGGAGAGGGTGGCTCCCAAGTACTTGAAGCTGCTTTACCTGTTCCAGCTGTACCCTGTTTCCCAGTCCTGCCTTTTAGCTGAGTCCATGTGTGATGACTTATCATTTCAGTTGAACATGAAGTCTTCAGTCTAATTTTTATGATAATCACGTACAGTTTTTCAGAGATGAATGAGTAGGTTTAAATGTAATCTGGATTCTTCTAGAGCTGAGCTTCGTTTACTGATTAGGAGTTATTTATCATAAATTCAAGAGCACCATCTATTTTTGTGTGTGTGTGCATACACACAGATATTTATGTGCAATTAAGTTGGTCATCACATTTATTATTCAAAGATAAAATTTGCTAAAATTACTTACACTTACAGAGAAGTGGATAGTTGAGGGGTTAGAAACACTGGCATCTGAACCCAAATGTTCACTGGTTTGATACCTGTGTAGTACAGCAAACTTCCTCCCCTTCATGACCCAGCTGTCGGGAATGAGTACCTTACTGCATTAAGAAAGTGGGGTAACACCTCCTTCCTCAAAAATGTAAAGTGTCTGGCCATTACTTCTTTTTAACAGATTTATAAGGGTGTCAAGGTTTTCACATTAGTTAACAGGTATGACATTTATTTGGAGATGAAAGAATGGAGGAATGAAAAAAAGGGTGCTCTTTCCTATATGGTGACCAAAATCGCTGGTCACCTTGATTATAAGTGGTTTTAATTAAAACCATATACTTTCTTCCATACATTACTTTGTATTTTTGGCTTTTAAGATGCATGTAAATTTGTACTATTTGTAAATGCATTAAAAATGTATGTATTGCTTCAATCATTGTACAAAAATTCAGTATTACGTTTCTGAGATTTTTTTCCTAACATTTACAGTGTTTGAAGATCTTTCATAAAGTCGTATTATAAGTCTTTCATCATTGAAACCTGAAAAACATGGGGGAAAAAAAACTCATTATTAGTCAAAGGGTGATAAAATGAAACAGAAGTTTAGATGAACATTGGGTAACAGAGCTTTGAAGTGAGATCATTTCCTTGAGGGTTGAAACTGATTTTTTTTAAACTCCCATATTCTAGTAGCATGCTGTTTGGTAGTTTTGCTCTTCCACATGTTCAGAAATACTCAAACATATGTGATATGGCATTGTTGAAGTAGCACTCAAAACACCATGAATGCGATGCATCCACATGAATTATTAAAAAGCTTCCACTTTTTATTGATATGAAACATCCACACAGCTTAAGGAGCTGCCCCTGAATGGTTATGATGACAACGATAACTGATCATTTTGGTACCTTTGCGCTAAATGTTTATAAAACATAATGCTAAGCAGTTTGCAACATAAAGAACACTAGTCAGATTTTAAAAAGTTTTCAGCATTTATGCAAAATCTGTGTATTGTTTATGTGTGTATAACAACATGAACTTTCTGAGCTTTTGGTCCAGTATTTTAAAAACTGTATGAAGACCGGTACTTAGGAGAAATAGTTATTTGCAGTGTTCTTAGGAAATCTATCGGAAAATTGTTTTACAGAATGGTTGCAACTAGTCAACAATCTGATTCTTGAGAATCCTTGGTATATTGTACAAATAAAGCTTTTTTTTTTTTGTACAGCAGTTTGAATGGAGAATGAGTATATTATGTATGGGCATCCTTTTCATTTTTAAATCTGAAATTTTTTGTCGCATGGATCATGATTTTTGGTTTTGGAGCAAGATGATATTTACATTTTCGTTATAAGTAAAATTCTGCTTAAGTTGTTAGCAGCGAATAATTACAACGTCAGGTGACCTCCATTTTGCTTTTGAGGTCTTTCCATTAATTTTCATTCTGAACTGAGTTTTTATTTTCTCGAAGGAAGACTGTAAAACTGTCTTGCACAAACATAAGATGATTTTATTGTTATTTAAGCATAGAAGAGTAATTAAAAACAATTGATTTCTATACTCATAACACATCATCATAATTTTATTTTGGGGCATGGGATAAAGGTTTCTACAAAGAATAAGTTCATATACAATTAACTTTGATCCACAGACATAGGCTTTTTATTTTCGGGTGTGATTGTTGTCAACAAAAGTATAAAACAAGTATTGCTATAAATGTAATTGACTTCACTGTTGCTGGTTTTTGTTTTTTTTTTTTGTGGGCAAAAAGTTTTTCAGGCAGTCTGGTACAGAAGTTTTAAGGAATGAGGGACAAAATAAGATTTTTATTTGCAGATTTATCTTTTCCTTTTTGTATGCTTTTTATTCATCCTGTCTTGTCTTTACTAGTTCAACTCATGTTTGCTGTAAGAAAATTTTTGATTCATCACTTTTTCACTGTCCATTTCTCTCTTTTACCCCTTATCAGCAACAGGTTTTATTTTGTCACAAAAACAAAACAAGGTACATGACTTGTTTTCATATGTATGATTTCACCATCTGTAAATGAAGGCTTAATGGAGAGAGCGAAAAAAGTGTCTTCCAAGCTACGGAACAATCATTAGTACATTTATTTGAATTCATTACAATCTACTGGTGAGTGTTTTGTTATTTATTTGTTTATTTATTCTGCTGATAAAATGAGGTTGCCTGTTAAGCCTAATCAAAAAGAATTATGAATTTTTCCTTTGTATATCCTTGGGTTTGCCTTTTCGTTGCCTGATAATAAATTATAACTTATGTAAGATAATGGGGACTGAACATGTAGGCTGCTGCATGCTCCTCAGTGTAAATATTCTAATTTCTAGAAACCAGTCGGTAAAAACAACTAACAAAGAAATCATTAGTCTAAAATGCTCTGCTATCATCTTTTAACTTGATGCCCTAGAGGATGCAACAATAGGTGGTAATCTGCTCAGGATAAACTGTAGGTGATGCAGATTCTCATTGGGAGCATATGTTGTGGATTCCTATTGTCAGCCTTTCTGGTTGTTGGTGAGACAAAGTTTGCAGTTAAAATGATGAATGCCATTTTCACTTTTTTCACTGCACAATCAAAAATTACATTTCTTTGTTATTTTTTCTTATACTGATATTTAATGTTGAAATTTCGTGCTTTTACTTGAACAATAAAGATAGTCAAATGTCAAGAATTTTCTTTATGCAACAAATGAGAAGCAAAAAAATGAACAGAACTGATTGATGTTGTGAAAGTGTTTGGGAGGTTAAACTGTTGCCAGTTTTAACTTCACTATGTGTAAGATGTCAGGGGTTAGGAAACTGGGAATCAAAATAAGCATGTCAGTTTATTGGGGCACCAGAATTATCATGTTTTTAGTCATTGCTGTCAGGGCTTTAAAATGGTGTTCAATAAAGTGACTTTTCAGTATTTACCTGACTTGAAACTCTGATAAATTCATTCACCGTTAAGCCATTGCTATCTTGTGATTGTGCTTCCTGTTTCAACTTATGGTTTATGAAAAAGAAACCACTTTCCCTTAACCTGCTTATTTCTCTCTTTTTTTTAAAAATATACCTTTATCCATTCTTTTATCAGACTTGTGTTCTTTTTTCTAAACATAGTAGTAAAGATAGTCTCAGAAACAGAAGCGCCTTAAAACAGTGACATACTTCCTAATGAATAATCTCCAAAAAAATTAATTTTGAACAAGAATTCTGTCATTTTAAAAGGAATGGTTTTAACGTGCAAGATGTCTCTTTATGTATTGACATCAGTATGATATCAGAAATCTGATATTGTATGTATATTGTGAAATAAAGATTGCTTCAATTGAATTTTTACTGGAATTATTTTGACATTGACCTAATACAGCCAGAATGAGGTGTATGTGTTTATTGATGACCATCTAGAGAACTATGTGCACTGGGCCAGAAAAAAGGCAAAGCAATTTAGCAACATCAATAACCTGTTAAGTGACTGTGAAACTAACAACCCTGGGAAAAAAGCTTTAATATGTGGCATTGCTCTACACGTGGTCCAGGGATGCATTGTACACTATGGACTAGTGATAACAAAAACACTGCTTAGGATTTTGAAAGTAATCAAGTGTGCAAGTGCCTTCTATAAAATGACATTTAGATATGTCATATCTAGATATGTTGGGACTTCAGTAAACAGATTTTCTAGATGATATAAGTGTACGTCATAACTGGCCTTATTAGACTGCTGTCATTTGGATATCAGTAGCGTTACATTTACCTAGGGTAGGGGCAGTGAACTTTTAAGAGGTTAACAGCAACCAGCTGTGGGTGACTTGGTCAGGTTTTTTGAACCAGTGACGTCACCGTTTTCCTGAAAACTTTTCTAATGTCAGTGGTCCAAATTCCCACAGGAACATCTTCTCTTACAACTCTCGGTCTAAACTGATTGGTACGAAATCGATTTCTTGCTTTTGAACATGTTTGTGTCTACATGCATACATTTTTTTCTTAGTTAATAAATATTTTATTACGAAGCATTGCACGTTTTGAACATTTCACAGAAGCTGGATAATGGCGGACTCGGATTGATTGCGCGAACCTGTCTTAGGAAAGGACCCTCACTAACGGTGTCTTTAAATAGCTTAAAGTTCGTGCACTTTGGGGTCAGCCTGTACGATTTTCCTTTCGGAGACGATTGTGGGGGTTAACGCCAAGGGGAATCGACCTTGGGAAGACAATGGCCCATCAGAGTGTGAACATGCTTGACATTTGCTTGTCCTCTGACAACTGCCGGCCAGACGGTAAGTGGAGAAAGGAAAGAGATTGTTACACTCGGTAGTGTTCTGTTTTGGCTGAAGGTAGGTGGAGAAAGGAAAGAGATTGTAGCTGTTCAGTAGTGTTCTTGGCTAAAGGTACAAGATCCAGATAGTGAATAATTCAATAAACCTTGTAGTCACCTCAGCTTCATGCTTGTGAATAAAAATGGAGCAAAACGACGATCACTTCCATTGTTTAATTTAACCATGAAAATATCACGGTTTTGTTGTGTGTGTGTGTTTTAACCTGAAGTGTTTTCAGATATTCACACAAACCACGAGCAAACGAAATGATAAACTTCACAAGTGCACGTGCATGTTGAAAGAAATAGCCTGGACCCGACTGTTGTTTCACACTTTTCAAACGTACGCTGATGCCAATAACAAACTCGTTGGCAAGTTAACCGGACTGTCGGTAATGACATATATTCACGTCGGCACTTCAAGTCCCACGGTCGATTCTACTTTCTTTCCTATTCTGAGGTGTGAAGACATTGAAATGACATCAAAAAGACCACTGAGATTGTGAGAAGAAAGAAACACTTCTCAGAGGCCAATGATGACCTATCAGCCTATAAAGTGTTGGAGGGATGATGGGTATTAATTCGATAGGTAATCAGCCCTGAAAGAATATCTGACTAAAAGAGCGATCGTGGTCTGGGAAGGAGAAGTTGTAGAAAGTGTCAGTGTGAGTACAATGGGTAGTAATGACATTACGATTCTTAGGTTTTGAAGCCCTAGACTCCAGCTGAAAGACCTAGACTACACTCTGTTCATGGTCGGAGTTTCCACCTGAATGTTTCGGTCCATTCGCTAAAGATGAGCTAGTCCTTGTTTCAGGTCGTATGGTCTGTGTATAATCATAATGAGGTGTACCCTTTAAATCAAGGAATGTAGATAGCGGCGGTCGTTTTTGAAAATATCAACGTGTGAGAGAGAGGTGGGAGGAAGAGTACTGGGGGAGGACGAGGAAGAAGAAATTCTCAGAAAGCTCTTAGCGTGTGTCAGAGGTAAATGACCTATTCGATTACATCCTGCATGCACGACAAAGATATCCGCCATCAGACTTGAAAAAAAGTGTTCGCATTTTTCATTCACCTTGATATTCACACCGGATGGAGCTCAAGGACTTTCAGGTCAACAACTCGTTTTTAAAAAAGCAGTTACAGAGAGATGATGTGAATAATACCGTAATAACGTCTCGGATTATAAGACTTCAAAACAAAAAATTTGCCAGCGTAGGTTGCAAGATACGTTTTAATGACACTTCTCTGTTTGTCTCCGTCTAAAGTAGTGAGAGGATTCTTTTCGGAAAAAACATTAATATGGCTCAGTTTCAGACATGAATCCGAGTGCCTTTCAAAAATTGGAGCAAGAGCCGCATGCGCAGTTCATAAGTTCCTTTTTTCCAGAAGGAAGATACTGAAACGAAAAGGCATTTCTTACAATATCATTTTAGACCAGGTAAATTATGCTTGATGACTGAAAGTTACAAATGAGTTTGAAGATGAGAATTGTAGTTTAAGGGATTGATATTTTATTTATAGTGTACACAGGAAACGTCACATATTTTGATGTTTGTGTTTGCGAGAGTACAGCTACCTGCAGAATTATGTCTTTTTCAATAGCACCTACCTGTACTGAGTAGAAGGTAAGGGTCTGTCTCTATCAGGGAAGGGATAACTATTTGATCAGACGATGTTTTTTTGAAAAAGAGAAGTGGCGCCGGGCATTAATTAACAAGTCTAATACACGGTTTTTTTTCATATCTAGTGGGTCAATCAGTCCTCCTCCTTCCCTTCCTCCCCTCCCACAGAAACACAACTGTCAGACCCGTTGATGACACGTCACATGCCTTTCTCTACCCTGGTCTTTTAGACTTTGAGTTCCCAGAAAAAACTGCAGACTCGTATAGTAAATGTCGGTAATCAATTTTTCAGGGAGAAGACATAAAAGTTGCTCTCATGACAGCAAGAGACTGGCACATGGCAGTAAAACGACACCGGTAAGTCATTTCTGGGTCATGCAGACTCCAGGTCAAAGCTTGCAGCATGACATAATATTCATTCCGGCATGTTGCATACCCTGTAGACACAGTCTTTCATTAATATTTAATTCGTGCCTGTGGATGAGAAAACTACCAAATAAATAAACCATTTAAAGGATTCAACGAATAATTTTGCTCAAATCTGCAAGCCTCCTTTTTTAGTTGACAATCTATCTACATAATATACATAATACAACATATACATACATTTTATAAATGTGCATACACACGCAGTTTACAAAATCAAATTAATTTCTTATGGCCGCTAGAAAATGGAATTGCCCTCTGCACGTAACCACTCAAAAAACGGAAGTCCTGCCGCTGGAAAATTTACAATTTAAGTTTGAATTTAAACTATAAAAAAGTCTGGTAGGTCGTGCAAGAGGCTCTTTGTCTGCTCTCAACCACACGCTTCTTTTACACACACCTTTAATGACTTGACCTTCCTGAGAGTTTGATGAGTACAAATTACCTGCAGCACGCGCTCCCAACCTGAAGGATAGTGATGAATCACCTTCGAGGCGAGAGTCACGTACCCCAGACTAGACCTCGCTTGTCGCGTGCGCGGGGTAGTTGGCGACACGAAGAGACCTTCCTGCTTTCACTGGTTTATTGATAGTCGTTTCGTGATCAGAACGTGCTCAATTCAGTTTCAGTTTCCTCGTGTCGAGTTTATTTTCAGTATCCTATCTTATTCCGCCATACTGTAGCTGGCGACTTGCATGTACGTAAGCGCGCGCGTGCGAGCACGTGTGGTTGTGTATGTAGAAGGGTGTGGGTGTGCATGTTTGTGGATGGGAGATCTTGCGTGACAGAAGGGAGGATGCTGTACAAGGATCTCGACTAATGCTGCTTTGAACAAGGCAGGTTGTTTGCTGGTCGCACTGCAATAAATTAGGGCGAGAAGGTCGCCACAATATGTCATCTGCTTAATCGATTGATGCCCCGCCCAGTAACAGCAACAACATATAAAAGGAATAGAAGAATACAGAATGACTGATTGAAGCTCAATAGAAGATACAATTTCCCCAAAATCTATCATACCCCTCCTTATTCTCGAGGAACACGCCTAGAAACGTCGCTATGTACAGAAAAAAGGCCAAAGTCGTGACGTTGCGTTTGTACATATAACATAGACACACCTAATTACCATAAGGTCCCAACTTTCCCCACTGGCTAAGGTCTTTGCAACGTAGACTTATTGAAGTACAATCCTGACGTCAGTGTTGTTGACCTCTTTCTTTGCATGGTGATGTTTGTAGTCGTGTATCTTCTGAAGGTGTGTATTCATCCAGGGAATGGTATTTTTGTATCCCACAACTTGTCCCTGTTTTAGATCCCCCTCCCGTTTTTTTTTTTTTTTTTTTTTTTGTCGTCTTCATGCTTTCTCCTCCTGCCTATCCTCCATGTGCGTCTCGGCAACTTGTCTGCCCTGTCTGCCTTCTCTAAGGTCAAAGGCAAATTTTATTGACGCTGTACATAGCGTCACTACTTACCTACGCTGTGACAATCCTTGCGTCTTTAAACACTGGCCTCAGCTGTCCCATCCCCCAACATGACTAAGTTCACTTGTGGCTCTAGTGTCTGGTCTTCCCGAGGCCTGGTGTGTTTCTTGACGATCACATTCACTCTACAGAAGTTTAAAAAAATCTTATAGAATAACAAGGAAAATTGAACACAATGTTAGCAGAATGGACAAGGAAAAATTCTTTGTCGTTCTAATCTTATGCATAGCAATTTAATGCCAAAATATGTTTTTAACACACACACACACCATCCCCTACCTTTCGATGTGCCTAAATCCTGTTTTCTTATCTTGTACCCACCGGGCCTTACTGACCTACAGGGGGTCTCCTCCTTAGCTTACTTCAGCAAATTATTTTGATTAACTATTTTACACCACCACCACCACCACCACCACCACCACCACCACCACCACCACCACCACCACCACCACCACCACCACCAACAACAACAACGTTGTATAGCGCTTTACTCATAACATAAAGGCAAGCTCAAAGCGCTTCACAAAAATAAATAAATTAATTTTTATAGCATGGTCTACCAAAAACTTCTTGATATCCCGATTTTCAGCCCTGTGGACAGTCTCCTTGCATAATCGATGTCTTGCCTGGTTTGTAATCTGTATACCTAATTAATGTCTAAACATTTTTAAGTGTTGACATGTTTATTAAATCAGGGGTGGGATATGGAAGACAACGTATAGCAGATGTACATGAAAATATTATGCGTGTTCAGCCTTTGAAACATAATGTCATTATCTTTGATTTGGGGAGGGTGGAAGTTATATGTTGATGGACACTGTTACGCATACCAGTTAATAAGCAAACATTCGGATGTTGTTTGTGCTGAGATTTGGCTTGTAACCGCAGATGTTCCCTAGAGTATGGCTTGTAATTATAGATAGAAGAGACTGTAAACCAGGAATTATTCTGGCCACGGCCACAGAAAGCAGGAAGATTACGAGAGATTGTTGTGTGGTGGCCAAGCTCTTGATCCTTATTTTTATTTTATGTTGGGTTCGCTGTTCGCACGGTTTGTTTAAAAAAGCGGGGAGGGGGACTCTCGCGTGGCTAAGCGGGATATGGACCTTGGACAGTGCAAAACTGCTTGATAACTGGGGCAACAGAATCTATCTTCAGCCCGTTTGACAAGCGGACAAATTTATCTTGGGTTTTCTTGATCTGGTTTATCACATTATATAGTGGCCTTTTCCGGCACCAGCCAGACTCGAAGCGCTTTGCACACAGGCGCGAGTATACAATCGCGTGTGTGTGTGTGAGTGAGCCTGCAGTTTATCTTGATGTTTGAAGGGAGCGTTAACGTTGGTGATTCTTATTATCCTGTCTGTATTTTTTGCATGATCTGTTAACATGAGACTTAATTTATGCCATGAATTAACTTTAAAGTTTAGACAACGAAACTTCTTTTTTCCATGCTTGATTTTTTATTGCTAATTTATTTCGAGAAGACTTGGTTACTTGTAGCAATACATATTATGTTTTGTGATTTATGACATTCATTTTACACAAAGGGCGGTACGGTTGCGCAACGTTTATCGTCTGTCACCAAGACAGAGAAGGTTGGCTGTCCTGGGTTCAGCTCTCATCTCTGGCACGGCGTAAAAACACCATCCCTCCTCCTCCCCCTCCCGCCTCATTTTACACATATTGTACTTGCTTAATAACTTGTTAATACACTTCTTCATTATTTTATTAATAGTAAGAGCACTAATTATTGTTTCACAATTCTGAACCGAAAGTACATCAAGGGTACTGGTGCGCTAGCGGACATGAGCACACAGAGTAAAAGATAATAAACCAGGTGCAAGATGCGATTCACAGAGAAACAAAAGGTCACCAAATGACACACTAAGGAGACGGTTAACGCGAAAAGAATGTCCGACGTGTTCAAGGGACAGGACGTAGGACAGTTGGAAGTATGTGACCGCGCACATTTTGGAATGTTAGAGTGATATCCCCTTCGCCTTATCTGTTTTGCGAGGACCGGCTTAGGGGATTTTCTGGATCTTGATATTTTATCTGATTTCATTTTGATTTCGTCCATGTTTTGTTTGTTATGAATGGACTTTTTAAAAAAAATAACCTTTACATTTTGTTTTATTTATACTGCTCCAGCTCTTGTCGATTATCGGTCTTGTCTCTGAAGACGCCATTTTGATCTGAAAGTAAAGTTTGTAGATTTGCTCACATCGACAGCGATAGAGACCTGGCACAGTGCGGCAAAGCTGGGTGATAACTGGGGCAGCAGATACTGTCTACAACCGGTTTGACATGCAGATTTATTTTGGGGTTGTTTTTTTTTATCTGCTTTATCTCACGACCTCCCCGCTGACGTACTAAGTTGAAGATCTAAAATAGTGTTGTTGCGGCCCTATGCTCCTAGAGGAGTAACAAGGAATAAACTAAACTAAAATATATTGTAAATCGTGGACGGGAAAATGTAAAGCCAGGGTGCACGTCCAAAATATGGGCCTCCATATCTTGTTTGCATGCAGGATTTTTGTCATAATGTACCATGAACTTTAAAATTTGTGCGTTTATTTCGACTTGTTGGATAATGGAGTACTGTGTGTTTCCCCGTTTCACGCATTTATTTATCCCTTTTCTTGTTGTTGTGGTTGATTTATCCCTATGATTATTATTATTATAGCACCCCGAGCTTGCCCACAGGCTGGGATATCACGCTATGTAAGTGAACTTTGTTATTGTCACAGACCTGTTTACCACCAGGAAGTCAGGGCCAGTAACTGTCGAGTTCAGGCAAGTCGTGGATTGTAGACCTTGAGCTTATATTAGTCATGTTGAATAGATTACATATATTAGATTTCCTTTACAAACCACAGAAATTCCCCATGAAAATAACGGGTTTGAAAGGTTGTATCCTGTCCTACTTGTTTGTATTTCGTTCTGGTGTAACGTGAAGTGGGTAATGTACATATCGTTATCACAGGTGCGTTTGGCTACACAAGGTGTTACCTTCCTTGACTGGTCAGTCGGGAGGGAAATCATTGACCCACAATACCATAACATCGGGGAAGTGAATAAAAAAACAAAACAAAACAGGGGAAACTTGCGGCTCACTCCTTTTTTACTCTTTTATTTCGGTAGAGACAGAAATGTATCGACGATAGTCACACGTAGTGTAGGGTGTCACCACTGCACTGAGAGACTCTTGGTTCAAATCTAGTTTCTGGACACTCTGTGACACTGACTGTCGCGTGTCGCATGCTGACTCAGCCTGAGTCTTGGCCCTGGGGTTATTTTGTTGCGTCAATAAAGTTATTATTTTGTTTTCATTAAATATGTATTTGTAGCGTCGTTTCGTGTGCGTTTTGGTTTTTTTCGGCGCTGGGAGCGGCTGGATTCGTCGCTACACGCGACACCTGCTCGAAGGGCTGTGCGTCGGGGTTTTCCTCCGGTAACTCTGGTTACCCGCACACTTCCTCCTCCCCCATTAGTGCAAAATCGTCTCAAGGTAGAAACACTTTGCTACTAAACCAGTCAACGTTGGGGAGAGCTGAGAGGTGAGCTGGAGGGACGATGTCAAGCTCTTAAAGATATTTAGATAGTCGAAGCAGGTATTTAGGTTTAGGTAGCGGACGTTTGAGTTTGATTGTTTGTAGTAGAATAAAGTAATCTTGCAGGTTATGAGTTATTGTCTTGTGCTGTTTATCCACTGCTATGTTCTCGCCCTTAACTATCCGCTCTCAGCCCTATGTATATAAGGCACGAGGCTCCAAGTCTCGGATAAGAGAAGCAGCTGTTTATGTCGGAAGCGAGGTGCCCAGCTATACTCGTTTCTCTGTTTTCATTGTCTTTTTTTGTTTTTTTCCTTATTGTATGATGGAGGCGAGTCTTGCGATACGACAGGTAGAGTTGTTCCCAGCTATTTTGAGTGGTGGATGTCTTGAAAACCAGTTCCTGGCGGAGCTCCCCTTTATAGCTAATGGAGATGGCGACTTCCCTCCTCTCGGTTCTACTTTGTTTTACTTTCCCATTTCTCCTTTGCTTCTTCTTTCCACTCTTTTTTTTTTTATATCTTTATTATCAATTTTTTTAGATGTAGGTCGCTGTTTCCTTGTTAGGATACTTGTAATTTTTTCCAGTTGTGCTTCTTTTGGTACTGTAGTTAAACTTTTATGCATTAGTATTGAAACATCTTTGTCCTCCTTCGTTGCTGGTGTACACTCAAGCCCACCCTGATCAAATTACAGACTATACAGGGAACACATTGTCCGGTAGCGCTTGGAACAGAGATGACACAACGAAACACCGGCTGGCGCCGCGACTGGTTATGCAATATTCAGTGGTCACACATGGTTAGTCCTCTTACAGTTTATGAATGTGTCGCGCTGATGAATGTTAAAGGTAGAGTAAAGGCTGTGAAGCGGTGATAGGATTGTGACGACGGCAGCGCGCAAGAGCAATACAAGAGAAATAAATGATTCTTTTCTCACTCTGTTACAACTTACTAGCACCACCCCTCGACTGCCGATGTTTGTTTTTTTTTAAATAGAAAAATTCCAGTGAAATCGATCGTTGTCGCCTTCCGCCGAGTAAACGTGATATCTTCCCAGGACGGTTGGCAGAAAAACTTGTGTGTGACGTCAGCGAGGGACAGGAAGTGTTGGTCATTGTTCGGACTTGAACTCAAGTGATCAGTGGTGTGTCGTTAGTTGGATTAGTGCGATATATTAGTGATAACAATCAAGATGGCTATGACCAATGTCCAGCCATATCATTGCATCAGCTCACACTGGGATCAAGCTGACGTCATCGGAGGACGAAAGAGACGAAAGAGTCCCGTGTAATTTCTCTTGTTAACACATCCTATAAACATTCAACTTTTCCCACATGAACAGACACGAAAATAGACGAGATTCAAACTGATCCTACCCTTTACTAGATTCTAAGTAGTTTTATTTTGCCTTTACAATCCCTTTAACGCAGGGTAGGTATTATGAGCCCTTTATGAGAGAGAAAAAAGGCCGCGAGTTTGCCGTGAAATATCAATAATATGTATTATGAAGGATAAGGCCAGGCAGAGGCAAAGTGTGCGCTGTTGATGTGAAAGAGGCATTGTGAAGGAGGATGTCACGGAGGTAAACTTGCGCGTCGTTAAACTGAAGAGGTATTGTGAAGAACAGTGCCATTGAATTATTGAGGACTAGGCATTGTGAGAGACCATGTCACAGCGGTAGATGCGCACGATGTTGCTGGAAAAAGGAATCGGAATGAGAATACAGGAAAGAGTGCATGCTGTTGATGTGAAGAACGGTGTTAGGGAGACGATGCCGCACAGGTAAACAAGCTATTGATGAGGACTAGGCAGTGGCAAGGACAACGCTGGACCAAAGTTTGAACACGGAATTGTTCAAGTCGGTGCCAGAGTGTAGAATCGATGTACAGTAGGTGAACGTGGTTATTGATTGTGCGAATGATGTATGAAAGTAAACTATAATGTAGGTGGTGGTCTGTTTTACTGGTGTCCTTGTAGAGGTGCTGATTGGAAGATGTGGGCATTGGATAACTAACGGCTCTTACGAGCAGTTCATTTGATAGGGCTCGAATAAAAATTGTTTTTTTTTCATGGAAATTTTGCTTACATGCTTTTCTTTTTGATTTATTTCACAAGATTGGACGGAAATGTAATGTTGTCATCATTTTCCTTTCCGCGTTTCTCAGTAGAACCTGATGTGTCACAATATGCGCTGGTTATATAATGAGGATTTATTCTTACACCTTAAAATATTAACTGTTTGACATGTTGTTCTAGGGGCGTGTAGGTTCATAGCGAGTAGAAGAACACATACGTGTGGTTTACTGGGTTCTTTCTCTCCCGCCGTCTGGGTTTGTCTTATTTCTTTTCCCTGAGTAGACTTACACATTAGTTGCTCGACTCGCCAGTTGTGTGAAGGCAAGATGTCGTGGGACCCTCCGGCATTGTGTTGTACTTCACCTGTAGGTGTGGTAGTAATGTTTCCGAGGTATGTAAGAGCATTTTGTCCATTATGCAGCGCATGCGTAGTTCACACATGTCGGTGGCTAAACGGGAAGATGGGGTCAGTTTGTTGTCCACTGTTACCTTTACCGAGACATACGAACGTAGAGAGATAGGATGGAAAACACCACTGTTGTGTTGTAAACTGTATCAACGATAAATAATAATAATAGTATTAATAAAAACGGCAGAGAGAGCTTCGTGCTGACAGCAAACTCACTGGTATGCGGTTGACATTTCGTATCAAGATTTCAGATAAATGACCTGTGTTTAATCAGCTAGATCTTAATATTATATGATAGGTATGAAAGTCGGCGAAGACATATGAGCGTCACCGTGACGAACGTAACGACTGCTGACAGTGGAAACTCGGACATCTTGGCCAGCCTCGGTGACAAGTATACAAACTGCATTCTGCAGCATCAGACATCGATTCCGAAATGTTGTCAGAACGACCCTTCTAAGTGTGAAACTAAGCACAAGTTAATAAATATCCAAACAGCTGTCGCAAATTATTTTTTTATTGCAGAAATGAACCCTTGCAGAGACAGAAAAATGTTCAGAGGGATATTATGGGTACTTTCTTTAAAATTCGCCGTGACCTGATTGACAACTCGTCAAAAACAAGTAAAGCAAGAAATGAAAATAAAATTTTTATTACATCTTTCACGACCAGCGGAGGACAAAGGACGGTCACGATTATGTTAAGGGGTTCAAGGTGACACAAGTGCAAGTGTGCTGAGTGAGCATTGTGAGTGCAGTGTGTTGTGGATGAGGATGCTGTACATCAGGTACGACAGGTGGTGCGGACGTGCGGTCCCCAGACACTGTGTCAATGATATCTCGCAAACCAATCCCAGCGCCTGACGAAGCGCACTGTTGTAATACAATGCAATCAAAATAAAAGTCCTACTCCCATGCTGTGTATCTCCTTGCTGCTGTTCCTTCACCAGACATGACAATATTTTAGTATTTTGTGGATTTTAGTAGTCTGCGTTGATATTTATATTGTCTGCTAAAACAATCTTCAATAAAAATAATTGCCATGTTATTTACACACAATGCATTCGAATTTTTTGTTTTCTTTGGTTTTCTTTTAATATTTGCAGTTTTTTTAACCCTGCATAATTCGTGAAATTGAATCACACACGAAAGCTTCGAACCTTACAGTTTTTTCTTCGATTATAAGAGTAAGAGTGTGTGTGAGATGAGATGAAGTGTGAAAAGGTGTGTGTACTGTTTCTTTTAGTCAAGTAAATTGTTTACATACAGCTGTAAGTAGTTTCTTATGAGGAAGGATATGTTCTGGAGTACGATGACGATGACCCTCCCCCATCTGTGTATATACACGTGTCCCAAAGCTGCTGGTGTTCCTCCCCTCCCTCTGTGTATTTACTGAATTTCCACAAGGTTGCTTGGTTCCTGACGGAGTGGGATCTGCGAGTGTGTGGCATATAGCTGACACGTGGTATCCTGTGTGAACTACTCGTTGGCAAAGTCAGTGTCATGGTAGGTCTCATTTTCCACCTCGTTTTGCCAGTCATTGTGTATTTCTTGGAACTGTGGACCTTTATCACGTAAACGTCAACTGGAAACCAGAGCGAGGCTACCGAGACGTGAACACTGATCTTTGTTTCAAACATCCCATAATACTGAATTTCACTCCACGTTCCAACTACAACTACCCAAGAATGACCAAACTGTAGAATTTGTTTTGCTTTTTTGTCTGTTACACAATGTAGCAGCTTAGGAACTGGGGGGGAGGCAAGTAGTGTATCCTCCCCTCAAAAAAAAAACAAAAACAAAAAAAAAAAAAACCACTGAGAAGGCAAAAATGTGAATGTCGTTCACTGTTAATATGAAGTCCGCCCAGTTGTACACATCTCTTGCATCTGTATGTCATTAACCTGTATTATTTGTTTTCACACTGTCGCATAAACTCCATTTGAAAAAATAATTGTAAAGCCTTTTTATTTATTCTTTAGTTTGGAAGTTTGTATTCAATGTAAATGTAGATGTTTGGTGACAGTCAGAGAGGTGTTGGTGCTCGGGCACTCATTCAGCCTGGACCTGGGTCGATGCGACCTTTTGTGGGATGATAATTATGGTCTGGCAGGGTAATTCCACTCGGGTGGAAGGTAAATATATTGCTGGGCAGACATGGTATTAAGTCGAAACGACCGGTCCTTGTTTACTGTCGTCTCTTTGTTTACCATTGCTCATCAGTTGATTGCGGCCCATCATCGACTTTGCAGAAGTCACATGTTTATAATAATAATAAATGAAGATTTATATACAGTAGCGCATATTCACACTCCTACGGAACATGCTCTCAGGAATAGGAATGAGACATGGACAGCTTAGGAGGGATGAAAGAATAAACAACATAACTGACAACTAATAGAAGACAAGAATAGAAAACACACAAAGGCAGCGAGTAACAAGAACTGAGAAAATCGTGATTCTGTTTGTGAAAATAAGATTCTTGTGACCGAATGTTTGTGCTCTGTTGTGATCTTTAAAAAAATACATACATCGTGAAAGTGTTTGTCTACCACGGTACCCGTGTATTGATCGATTATTCTTACCTGGAGCTCAGTCAGTTCCCCTATAAATCTTTAATCAATCACAGCAATAGCGAGTAAGTAAAATCGAGTGAAAAAGAAAACGAGAAGTGCACTGGGGGATCTATCACGTGACACGTTAAAGGCGGACATACTTGCGACAGTAATAAACTTTAAAAAAAAAAGCAAGCGGTGGCGTGAGGGAGTTGCGAACCTAGGCGTAGAAGCGCACATACAGCTGCAGTTTTCTAAAATTTTTAGGATGTATACTCTAAACTCGTACCTTTTGCGATATTATAACAAAGACTTGAACGGTGCTGGCTGAAAGAAGCAAATTTGAGATTTTTGCCGGTGTGTGCGTGTGTTTGGAGAGGGAGACAATTGTTGTTTTACATCGAGCCAGCAACTAAGGTGATATCACGGCAAGGCAGTCAGCCCTATACACAGATGTCACATACAGAGAAAAATAGCGTGCCCGAGACAAGAGCAGAACCGCTGAGCCCCGGACCGCCCAGATTTTTGCCAGGATTTTGAAGACACTGGACTGTCAGCCAAGGATGCAGGGAAGTCAAAGAGGTGTTCATCGGTGTTCGCTCTTTTGTGTCTTTGTCCGTAGTGTGGCTGGAAGGACATAAAGCCGGCCATTGTTCGTCAACTCTGTGACTTCATAAACTTGGCCACAAACACAAGCAGGACCTACTTGCAACCTGCTATACCCACGTCCGGGTCCATCGTGACAAACCCTACAAACAGTTGAAAAAAAAAGTTATAATGATTTGCATAGCTATCTAAATGCACTGCTTTTAAATGCTTCTTTTCACTACTATTTTTTAAATGTAAGCTCACGATCTGTTTTTAGTGTTTCACACACGAACTTTTTGCGCACTCTTAAAGTTAGTCATAGTTGTGAACAGCACTTGACCCATTGAAAAGGGAGCCACTGATAAACACGGAGAAATTGAGAAGTGAGATGATGTGACAGCTTATCTCATAGCTTAAAATATGAAGGAGATGTGAGGATCGTTCTTAACTATATAAAATTGGACGAACCTTTGTCAGAATGTGCCAAAGTTTTTGTATGATAATTATATAAAAACTTGGGTCTAACGTTCGTCCAAGGTTAAATCGGCCTTTTAGAGGCCACACTTTTCTATTTGTGAGGACGGTGACCATTTTATGTTATATTCCTCTTCCTTTCTGTCCCCTTACCTTCAGGGAGTCAGTCCTAACAGACTGAGCGTATCGTCAGCAGCACTGCCACAACATCCAAGGATGGATTGCTGACGTAGACAGTTTGCACTTGCTTTCACGTGTGACAGTCCATACAACACCTAGAGGACGTGCACACCTTCAACCCTAATTTTTACCTTTTTTCTCCGAGATGCCCGTGACCTCTTGCCAAATGTAACACTCGCAAAAAAAAAAAAAAAATAAAAAAAGCATGACCTTTGCTTTAGCACACTTTCCTTGGAACACTTGCTTGACAGACGTGTGTGTGCACGCGTGTACGTGTGTGTGTCTTGTTGAAGGACGCTCGTTTGCAGGTCTGGTGTTCTTATTCACGATATGTAGGTCGCACATTGTTTCCTGAGGTGACTAGTCGGTGGCGATGCTGACAGTTACGACAGTTTACGCCCCTACGCCAGCAAACCCTTACACTCTTTGTATTTTGCAGCGCCACGTGAGAGATGGTCGTCACGTGACAAAACTCCTCGCGTGACTCTCACCCCACAAAACCCTTTGTACTCGCCGCGCCTCTTGACGGAGGATCGTCACGTGACAAAAATCCTTGAGTGACTCTCCCCTGCCCTGTATATCTCGGTATCATCTCGCGAACATTATCGTGGTCAGTGCCACCGAACCTTTGACCTCAGAAGTCAACAGTCAACAGCTTTAGGCGCTCGCGTCTCGTTGCTTGGCAACGTTAATATGGTTAGGAGCCCAGAAGACGGAATTATTACTCGTTGATCGAGTTCAACCATGGTCGTAAAGCTGCAGACCCTGTACCTTCTTGGAGAGACTGGCTTACGTTTTGTCACTGTGTCTGGTGAAAAGTATGAGGAGTGCAGCGGAAAAACACCAATGAAATCAATATCGTAAAGGTGATCGGTTCACATCTTGTCTCGGGACGCGTTTTTTTTTCTGGCGTTTTTATCCATGTACTTCCCATTCCTTATTCCTTTCTCTGGTGGCTCGGTAGGCGGCTATGCACGGCGTTTGACAATAAATTAGAGCGTGGACAGCTGTACAGAAAAGGTCGTGTAGATTGTGTGTGTGTGGAATAAGGAAGTGGGAGATATGGGCAGTACAACTTCAACCAACCAGCCTGTCACCTTCTCTCTTAACTCCAATGTTAAGAGCGCATAATGCCAGACTTACAGACTACAGAGTGTGACAACATGCTCTCGAACATTCTCATGCCCCCTCGCCCCCCAGGCAGGAAGGCTGAGAGTAAAATATACCCTAAACAAAGCACTTGATGCACCTGCTGCGCACGGACCTGTTCAAAGAGAGATTTATGACTGGTGTGTGTTTGTACTTGCATTGCTCACAGCGGCAAAGGAAGCAATCTTTGCTGACTTTTCAATTTAAAAAAAGCAAAACAAACGCGAAAGACCTGAGACGCCAACGGATGAACCAGAGCTGGATACACACAAGTCCTTTGTTGGTGTTAAAACACATGCTTTTGACAAGAAAATCTCTCACCAGCAAACAATTACAGTTAAAGAGAATATGACATCTTAAAAAATTTGAAAACCTTATTGTGGTCTCAAAATAAAACTTGCTTCCTACTGCCTACCTGAAACAAAGCAACATTCTACCCAGGGATCAAAGAGAATTAAATATCTACCTTGGTTGTTTTCTTAACAAAAATAGTTTTGCGCTAAACAGTATTTCTTATCGCAGTCAAGAGCTTAAAGAAAAAGCAGTGAGATATCAGGTACCCGTACCATGCCTTAACTTTTGTGTTGTGTGTGAAAGTTATGGGTCTTTTGTGTCATGTAAGTGTGAACTAATCGACCTAGCTTTTGAAAAGCAAAAGAAGGCTTTCGAGAGAATTAGTGGTTAGATTAACGTAAGTATTTCCTTATGCTCCAAACACTCACATTTCCAGGCAACCATATCTCTCCGTCTTTCTGTCATTCCCCCATGTCCCCCTTTCCCTCTCCCCCTTTTGCCTTTCGATCTGCCATAAAATGTGAGTCAGAGAAAGGATACGCCAACCTGGCTTTTGTCTGCATTCATTATTCCAGGGGCCGGAAGTGATTTCTGACGGTTACAAAGTAGAGTCATTAATCTTTGCACGTGGCCGTGAAGCCGGTGACACCCGGATGAGTGGTTTGTTTGGAACTGGTTGACCCGACCGCCTGGGGTGAGGAACCTGTCATCACGTAGTCACGTAGTTAGATGCCTGCGTTTGAGACTGAAGGTGACCAGCAGTTCCGCACATCTGTTAATAACGGTGTCGATAGTTGTCGTCATCGGAGACTTCAGGTGGACGCGATTGACCTCATTTTCTGGACGATCATATAGGACACTAGACGAGGAGAAAAGCAGATCCACGCCAGTGGGAGCCATGGTTACAGAAAAACCACTTTCTCACTCGCAAACATTTGGGGCATTGTTGTCTGGCGGTTTCTCAGTTTCTGTTGTCTTTCAAAGGTTAGCTTCACCTTTGAGATTCTACTTACGATTTCCCCGGAAGAATATCAACCAAAGACGTTATATTATATATGTACGATGATCTCAACTACGGTGATAGAGAAAAGTGTAGACATTAGTAAATAGAAAATTGCATGTAGACACTTTACGGGACTGCAAAGGTAGTGTGCGCGAGTAAACATCTTTATGTGAAATTTATGCGTATTTATTTAAACATAAAACTGTCTGTGTATCGGTTAGAAAACTGCAGTGTATGTGGTTAATATACTGCCGAGGTGTGCAGGTGTAAATAAAAGTGCAATAAGTTTATGTGATTTTCCGATCATTCAGTCATTCAAATTAAAGGCCTATGGTGGTTTAAAATGTCGTTAGAGTACAGAACACGATTTATTGAAACCAGACTTGTCTGATTTACAATTTTTTTTCTTATCTCGTTATCTCACGCCATCAAGATAAGCAAGATTTTCAAATGAAGTTAATAAATATTTCACACAAAGACGCGAGTAGCTGCAGCTAAAGCTAGTCCCGAGTTACTGGCCACCGTCTGTCGCGCGACATTTATTAGCCGCATAAAGCAGAGAGAGGAGAGAGTGAAGGGAGGGAAGAAGAAACTCGGTCAAAGGGAGAGAAATCCAATTTTATTTGCAGCAGTTCACCAAGAGTTACTTCTCATTGTCGACACAAAACCTTGGCCTTAACAGGAGGAAATATTTTGCGTTATTAAGTGCAGTCCTGGGTTGCCTAGCAAGCAGCAAGGTAGTAGCTATCAATCTGTTGAAACTGTCAAGTTCCCCTTGTCAATGACTCTCCCCTACCTTTTTGACAGTTGAAATTAATGAGCATTAAAAGTATTTCAGATTTGCTGTTTGTAGTCCTGGTTATAATCTGCTAATAATTATTGTTTCGTGTAAAATGAATAAAATAAAGAACTCGGTTTATAATTGTAGAGTTTGTTGCGGAAATAATCTGTAGAAGAACAAGTTTTAATCTTTACATTCAGTTCATACTGAATCTTAAGGTCTTGTTAGATAAATGGTAGAAAGGCTAAGAAGCGCCAAAATTATTCGGGGATTTTTAGAATAAGATGTCCTAACCAGGCTTTGGTCGTTTAAATATAAGTGAACATGTGTGTGTGTGTGAAGTAAAATAATGCTTAGATATTTTTTTGTATTTGTGTTATAAGCTCGAAAGAATGCTATAGTTAAATCTTATGATTTTGTGGATAGCATTTGAAAAAATGCCAGAACCATAACAATCAGCTGAAAATTAAGTGCTCGAAAATGTACATCAGGAGGAGGAGTTGATAGTCCATTATTTTGCTGCGTGAACCCAACCAGTAAAGGTGTAGAAAGCGGTAATCAAGGGAGCTAACCATATTTCAAGGGAAATTTTCATGCCATGCGGATATTGGATTGTTTCCCCTAGTATGCATTCCTCGGTCCTTCGGGTTTTAGAATCGACGATGATGGTAGAGTTTATTGAACTACGTGATTGGGTTTTCGTCCCCACATTTTTTTTTTACATAAACTAGTTATGTGTATATTGCCGTATGTGCGTGTGTTCTTCGTGTATTATTATTTCTTCGTTACTGTAAATTCAGAACAAGCAACTTTTTTTAATCTACTGCAATTTTTTTTTCGCTGTTGTTGCCTTGTAAGTCCTCGCTCAGTTTGGTTTCCACGGAGACCCTTCACGTGGCCTCACATGGAGATCAGTCGAAAATGCGGCCACCTGCCTGATGTACACCAGTCTATTAGCACGCGTGCACACCTTGAGAGCCTGTGGCCATTAACTGCGGTGTCATCCCTCAAAGGCGTCGTCCGGGTGGCTGAGAGAAAAAGCCCGGTGGCCTACCATCAGCGTGTGCCCAACGGCTATTGGACGAGCGACAGATGCTGGGAGCCATCGGAACAGTGTCTGCTTCCTGTCCTCCACACTTGGTCGGTCACAGAGACCGCGAGCCGGAGCTTCAGGCCCCATCCACAAGGCGCTGGTGCGGATCTGCGGTAGGGGCTAGCCTTTCAATCAGGGAGATGGGGAAGAGGGGTAGCTCTGGAAGGAGTCAAGCACATTGCCGTTTACCGAAGCGAAAAAAACTTCTGGACCCGTCCTGTCACCCCCACCCTCCCCACCGCATTTACACCCTGTGGAGTTAAAGAAAACACCAGAGGTAACTTTTCTCCCCCTCCTTTCTCCCCCCACCGCGCACTGGACTGGACGCGACTAGGTGTTTTAAGTGCAGGACGGTAGCTGCATTATTATTATTAACTTGGTAACCTCCTGGCAAGACTGACCACCTGCCCTTCTCATACTGCCGCACCTCCCTTCCCCGTCATTCTCCCACCCACCCATCCCACAAAACACGCGCGCCCTCTCCGGGTGTACTCCGCACACCAACCGCTCTGGCAGCGGCGGGGAGCGAACCAATGGCGAGGCGGCTTTTGTAGTTGATGCCGTGGCAGTTTGACGCCGTCTTAATGCTTGCCTTTTCGATTCCTGGGGGCAGCACACCACTTAGGGACGCACCCAGCCGTGAGAGGCCGTTTGATGAACTTGATGGGTCTGGAAGAGGGGACGATCAAGTTTTGCGCTTGGCCAGAGAGGAAAACAAAAGATATTATTCTGTGAGAAGTCCTTGAAAGACTGAAGACACACACTCCACCCCCCGAGCACGCGCCGTGCAGTTGCTGAAAACCTTGTCGCCAGTGACGTCACTCCCAAGGCGATAACCCGTCATCCTTCGCGTGGAGCTGAAAGGTCATAAAGATAAACACGATGTCGCGGTCGATGAAGTAACATTAATGAACAAATATGATGAAGATGGAGAGAATGGGAGAGAGGAAAGGTCAGACGAGGCAAAAGTAAATTGTCTTACTATGTAAAATATATACTTGAAGCTGGGATCTCATTTCTCTAATTCTAATTAATAAGATATTTAACAGACTTTCAAAATCATTGTTTTAAGCTCGCTACAGCAAGGGTGCATGCCTGATATAGTGTCTTTCTAGCAAATGAAAGGTCATCATCTAGACAGGGTTAGTTACACATGTTTCCTAAACCTTTCTAAAAAAGCAAATTCAGAAATTTTTTTTTTCGAAAAATTTAGATGCGTTGCAAAAATATATAAGAAAATGTGCTGACGAGAAGAAAAATCAGGCTTTTATAGGCTTCTATTTTAATCTAAAAATGTTTTAAATTGTGTTGTGCGGTAATGACAAAATTATATTTACGTTATAGTCGAACTTTGAAAAGTACTTTATGGTATTTTCAGTCTTCTTTGTTTGTAATATTTTGTACAGGTAATAATATCTGGAGACTGGGTATACACAGCACCTTTTGTTCTACAGAACTGCACGTCACCTGTGTGTGTGTGTGTGTGACGTGCACATGGAGTTTAAGTCCGCATACCTTAATAATAAACTCAAAGCTTTTCATTTGTTGTATTTTAGACAAAAGATAAATCATACTGTAGTGTATTAGCCTCAGTCGTAACAGGTTGTGAGATCACTCATCTACTGTGTGTGTGTGTGAGGAGATGAAGTATGGGAGGGTGTGGAGTATTCCGTGACTCCGATTAGTCCTCCTATAACTCCTTAGTGGTGTGAGCCCTTGCGTGTTTGCGAGAGCCTGACCCCGGCCGACCTCAAATGAAAATAACAGGCTTTGCATTCACCGAATATAAAACTTTACTGGGGCCGACTAGCATAAAAAAAGACACACCACACGCAACTTTCGTAAGCAGATTAGAGAAATGAGAGTTGATTCCATGAAACTGCATAGTAAAACTTTTCTGTCAGTGTGTGTGATGAAGAGAGAGTGTGTGAAGGAGAGAGAGTGTGTGAAGGAGAGAGAGTGTGTGTGTGAAGGAGAGAGAGAGAGTGAGAGAGAGAAGGAGGGAGAGCCTGTGGGCCCCAAGGTTTGATCACTCCAACACCAGGAGGCGACTTGCACAGCATCTTTGTTCTAGGCGGCCGTCACGGTTGAGTGATCGCAGAAGCCGTGGCCAAGCGTGACGGGGGCTGATGACTCTTGCACGTGCAGCTCCCGTGCAGTCCGGACCAGTCGCCGGCTAATTTGCTTAATACTCATTTGGTGGGACCGCCGCGGCCTCCTTGTCTTTGTGATGGTGGGGCGTGATGGAGTTTCTTGTCCTCTCTCTCTGTCCGTAGCGCACTCTATCTCTTACTTCACATCCTTCATTGTACGCCTGTTCCTGTCGATGTTTGTGTGTACGCAATAACAGATATAATAGCATTTTAGTCAATTAGACATTAATTGTATCCAGTCACCCATTGAGAGGAATGGAGAAGTTGACATTATACACAAAAAGCAGTTCACCCATACAATCTCAGATACAGAGATTGATTAAATGTACAAAGTGCTTGAATAAAGTAAATATAAACAGTGTTGTACAAATAAAAAAATGCGCACGTTTGCATGCACAAACAGAGAAAAAAACTAAATAATAATAACAAACAGAATATAGGTACAGTTCCCCAAGGAATCATACAAAAAGGACAACAATGCCCAGTTTCTCATACTCTTCAAATTAGGTAGATCGTACACACACTCTGTTTTATTTTCTCTCTCTGTTAATAAATAAAAGGTAATGGTGCTGTTGAGGGTAGGTGTAATACATTTGATTTATTTCCCTTTCCCCGCCCATCCACTAACCCACCAGAGAGGCACAGTTCTGTCAGGAATCCTAGAAATAGGACGATGAAGCTCAAATTCTCATGTTCTTCTGCTTATTCAGATCGTATATACACACACATTTTTCTCTTCCCTTCTCCCTCGCTCTGTCAACAAATAAAATGTAATCGTGGTGTTGAGGGTATGTGGGTGGTGGTGTCACGTTTAAATTTGACTTACTTCCCTTTCTTCACACGTCCACCCACCAAACTAACCCACCAGCCTCGCCCTCCACCCCCACCATACTCACCTCCACACGTCCTTCTCCTGCCAGCGTCTGTCCTGTCGTCAGACAAGGTCTCCTGTCGGTGCACTGATGGAGCCAGACGTTTAATAGCTCGGTGCCGAAGACGTCCTGGGGCGAGGCAAGATGGCGCCCAGTCGCCCCGTCTCGCTCTGCTCGCCCATTGTTTCTGCGCCTGCGAGTTGCGAGCCTTGTCGTGCGAAAGACGCTTCTTTGGGCTAGCTTCTAAACAGACCCCAGCTGAGCACGGCATCCAATTTCATGAAAAGGACACGAACTTTTCTCCTCTCTAGCCTCCCTTTCCTTTTTTATTTATTATTATTTTTTATTGCATCGCGCATGCGTGGTCAAACTTTCCGACTTCCATTGTTCTCGACGTGACAGTTATTACTTGAGAAAAAAAATTGTTGGACGAAGTTTGTTTCTAATTTATTGTTCAGCTGTTCCGAAGGTTCTCTCAATGGAACATCTGAGAAGGGTGCAAACGAACCGTTCAGAAAGACAAAGGTCAGGATGAGTCTGCATACAAGAAATCTCAGAACTCGCAGGAGACGCACCTACCAAAGGACACTACTGGGAGGATTAGAGAATGACCTGTGAGCGTTTAAACATAAGCAAAAGTTGACAAGAGCTGACCCGAGGAGGAAGGGGTCAGATATGTTGGCACTTGGCACTTTTTATCGGCCAGCGAAAACAAGGTGCTTACTTTTTTTTAACAGAACATGACACTCATGGGTAAGTCATTATTAGCACATATCCTTCCATGAGGTCATCCAGTCCAAGGGTTTAACGAACAAGCTACTGAGGCGTTGCCATGGCAGCGGCAATATTTGTGACGTTGTTGGAAAAGTCTTGACCCCGTGTCCTAGTTTCCCGGGCCGCGTAAGTAGAACTCACTTCTGTAGACTCTAGAAGAAAGGACGCCCAGGCCCAACCCTTGCTCTTTGCTACGCACGTTTGCATATTAATAATGACAACTATCATCTGCATATTACCAACGACAATAATCAGCTGTAAGGACAGAACCTCAGGCTCGTCCCGGACCCTTGTTCTCACAATATTGCAGTGATCATCAAGCAATAACGAGAGCAGTGTCTAAGTCTTGCTTGCGTCTAAAATATAGAATTTGCTAGAATGTTCGATTGAAGAACTTTTTTAAAGTTGAAAATAATCTTTTGAATTGAATTTCCCCACGAAGTGTTTTGTGTGTTTTCAAATGTGTTTTGTGAGTTCAATACAAAGGTAACAATGGTGTGTTCCATGCTGTCCTGTCCAAAGTCCATCATCAGGTAACTAATATATCACAACCTGGACACAAAAAGACTATAATAGTGTTGTGTGTGTGTTCCGGGTAAGTCAGTAACACCTGTCTGCGACAGGGTACAACGTAGTTTTCTTGTCACTTCATCCGGAGACCAGAAGTCCGATGTCCACTTGCTGAATGGGAAAAGAGGGGGGTAGAGGAGATGGAGGGGAAGATGAGGCCGTGAACGGAAGCAGACGACCTGCTGGTTCGGTTGATTACTCAGCGGACAATTCCAAGCTCCTTTTCACGCATGCGTGTCTGACGCTGAAGACAGGGAGGACTGGGGACAGGGACCAAGGGTCTGCAGGTCCACATCCAAGCTTTTCTTCCCGCCAACCCTAGCGTGTCTTCCTCAATGGCGTCTTCCCCATAATCCGGGCAAATCCGCGAGCTGAGCCGCCTCCTTTCCCTCACCTCCCTTCCCTGTGACTGGGGGCGAGGCGAGGTAAGCCAAGCGTGTCCAGGCGGCAGACGTCGCAGGCCGCGACCATGTGACGGTCCACTGACGGCTGCGTCACGCTTCGCTGAGCAGCGCGTGTCGGGCGCATGGCCTCGGCCAGGCGTTTCCTGGAGCTGGAGACAGCTCCGCTGGTCTTAATGTCCGTCTTTAAACAAACTTTTTTCTTTCTTTTTTTTTCTTTTTTTGAGCGGCGGACATGTTCCATATCCGCTTCCTCAAGGAGACGTAATCTTAACCGCAAAAAAAGCCCTCAAACATAAGTTCCTTGACCCCATCCTTTTGACCCCTGGAAATTATTGCCTGTTTACATTGCCATAGCAAAGCATTAAAAAAAAAGCACCTTGAAACCAAGGTTATTGGCAATGGATCGAAAGATAGGGTTTGATAATTGAGAGGAATAAAACAGTCTCGGGATTTATAACAGGACGATATGCCAGATGAACAAAGTTTTCTCATTCCAATTTTTTTGGAAAACAGAACTGCAAAGTGAATGCGTTGGTAAGTGACTAACACAATTATGCATGAAAGACAGAAGAATAGTCACGTGACTGTTTTACATTCTTTTCTTGTTTCTTGACCTTTAGGGCATTAGCAAGAATGGCGCTTTCCCACCAGAGGAACAGAGGAGCTGGAGTCCAAATGCTTTGGGAAGTCAACTGACATCGAGGAGTGAGGGTTGGAATGAATGAGGTGGGGATAAGGGGAGAAAGAGGCTGAAGCGTGCAGTTCACAAAGTAGTGCGATTCAAACTGCAAGCACATTTCAAGAGAGCCTTGGAGGGCGGAAGTCACGAGGAACAGAGGTCATGCGGATCCGACGACCCTTGTTTGGCGGACGTCCAGGAGGACTCCCTCTCTTTCAGGCTCGCTCGCTCGTGGAAGGCCCACAGAAAATGGAGAACACGGTCGAAAGTGGAGAATTACAGATGGCAAAGATAACCAGACGTTCTCTCCCACTTCCAAACCCGTCTCCGCCTGGTTGTCTTTCTTTTTCCCTCTGTTGGGTGGGACTGCCTTGTTCTGTGTCTCCCAGTCCCTGTCCTTCTGTCCTCAAGGGCCCTTTGTAGCAAGCACTAACAACGGACTTGAAAGGGATTTACACCGAAACAACTCGACACCGAATGAAAAGGAAACCCTAAAGGGACTGCAGGGTTAAAAAAAGTTGCAGTTTCTCACTATCTCGATCTACATCCTCCACAAAGCCAGTCGGTGTAAGAGGGGCGAGGGAGGATAGAATG
Organism: Pomacea canaliculata; assembly: GCF_003073045.1. Classification (NCBI taxonomy): domain Eukaryota; kingdom Metazoa; phylum Mollusca; class Gastropoda; order Architaenioglossa; family Ampullariidae; genus Pomacea; species Pomacea canaliculata. The sequence goes on along the minus strand of NC_037597.1, from coordinate 5,017,739 downwards.
GAGGATACCTGAACAAGTTACTGGTGTTGTTAGACCTGACTGCAAATAACCTGGACACGCTCTGAGTATCCAACGATTACAGACAAAAAGAAGGAGAAATAGGAGTTTATGGGTGGGGATGGTGGGTGGGGACATAACCGTTCGATGGACTCTGCACTTACATGGACATTTTAGAGCGATGACAACTCAAGAAGAAAAAAAAGAGGAAGGTAGGATCTTGATCAGCACAAACCTCTATAACAGACATGCATGATCAGTACACACTCACCGACACGCAAACATCCTGATGTGTAGAACACTGTAGTAGCATCAAACTCAAAATACAACAAACAAATCTCACAAAGTTAGGAAACCCTTGTTTCCCGACAAATAATCAAAGAGTCGGAAATAAAAAGAAATAAAGGGTGTGTAGCTGCAGCCATCTTGCTGAAACCGAAAACAAAGACAACATACTTGTGGCTCAGCCCAAAACATAAAATAATAATAATACTAGCCAAGAACAATAACCGGCGATGTAAGACGATCGTTGGAAGGACCAGGAATCCATGGATGGCGTGACGGACGGCCGTCTGTTGCCACCGGCGCAACATGTGTTGACTCCAGTCTCATCCTGTCCACCTTCAGGTCTCTGTAGAACGAAACAGTTTTGTTTGTTCTTCTTTTTGCTTTGGAGGAGGAGACGAATGGAAGGTGATTGAAAGACGCGCGGCGATGATCGATAATGACGATAAGAGCGATGCGAGTGGCAGGCGGGCAGATGCTGCCGCCATCTTTGCTGTGGTGGGTGGGCGAAGGGTGACTACACGCAATTAACTGCGCATGAGCTACCCTGATGATGAGTGTTTGATGGCAAGTCACCCACTCGGGCGGATTATTCGGTGTCGGGCGGACTACATCGCCTGCGAGCGTCAGAATTATTCCTGCGCGCGAACGAATAAAACAATAAATAAGAACGGATGGGTGGGTAGGTGGGTGGATTGGGGTAGGGTGGGGCTTGTCAGCGTTTTTTGTGTTGACACAGACAGACTGTGCATAAATATTTCTATAAAAAGTATTTTACATATTATACTCATTATATTTACAATCTTAAATGCGTTTCTGTTTCATCTTGGATTAAAAACGTTCAGCAAATAGAAGGTATAATTTATTCATAATTTCTTCTTCTTTTCATATGGAAGGAGATTTAAGATTTGTCATGTTCAGTAGTTGATAATTACACAAAAGAATTATCTGTGGCTTTTATTATTACTGTAATTAAAACCCAGGCGTTTGTTCTGCAAATGTTCCTGGCACTGTGAGAAGACTGAAACAATATTATCTTCCTTCCCTCGTAGCTCTGGGATGTTTGTGAACTTGATGCGGGGTGTGATCTGGGTAGGGAAGAGCGAGTAGGGCTGGGTGGGTACTTTGTCCAGACACACATCACTGAACCGAGAAATACGGGCTCAGCATTTGTTCTTTTCTTCCCTTCCCGACCGAGAGTTCATCCACTCCCCCAACCTCCCCATCTCGCCGACCGTTTGCCTTTGAAATGGCATTGTGGAGTCGCTCCTGTAATGACACGCACTTTGCAGCCTCCTGGCAACACCTTGTAGGTAACTACATGAAGGGGAATAAAAATTATGAAGGCAGAAGAAGGGCGAAGGCGTCTGGAGGGGCTGGCAGGGGCTGGCAGGGGCTGGCACTAATTGCAGCTTCGTCTTGTTCTTGCGTCGAAACAAAGCAGCTGCCGTGCAGCAAAGTGGATGCATGTGGCGCGCGAGTATACTTCTTTTGTTTTTTGTTTCTGCCCCCCTGAGTTTGAACTGCCTGCAGTCCAACTGTGCGACATCTTGTCTGACAAACGAAGGAACACACTCCTCCACCCACCCGACTCCTGTGCCACGTGCGCGCACATCTTGTAGGTGTCTCTCCTCCTCCTCCGACACAGGTGTTAAGGTGACAAACGATGGTCCGTGTCTTGCATCGTCTGTTGGTGGCTAGGACACAGATGGGAATTCCAAGTCGCGAAGTTTTTATTTGGCCAAGATCAAGGACTCACTCCACTGTAGCCACGCCATCATCGCAGTGAGCAACGAACTCTTCCACCTTCCTCGTAGTCGTTACCGTGAAATTCATTTCAACGATTTTATGTAGTAAAGATTTGTCATACGTTAGTCAGAAAGTATTTGTCATACTTTCAAAAAAAGCCAAAAAAAAAAATAAACAAACAAACAAAAAAACCCCCAACAACAACAACAACAACAACAACAACAACAACAACAACAAAACAAAAAAAAAACCAAAAAAAAAACCCCAAAAAAAACAAAAAAAAAGCAAAAAAACTTTACTTGCTTCGACCAGCAGAACCTTGTTTAGCGAGAGTTCGACTCTCAATGGGTGTCTAATGGTGTTTTGCCTCTTCATGGCGAACCCTGTCTCTTGCCCTCATATGCAAAGTTGATTCTGGCTGCAGAAGGTGTCGCCCCCTTGTGGATGTAAAAGTAAGTAAGGAGGATGACATGAGGCTTTTGCTCAGCAGATGTCACCATGGCCTCGTGGCGAATGGTAATCGTGCTGCGGACATTTTGTGAAGAGCGCCGCCGACCTGAGTCAAGCGAGCAGCTTGTTGCCAGGGTGCATGCGGGCGGTTCGATTCCTATGTCAGAAAAGTTTTTTTTTTTTCATGGTTGAACCCTTACAGGCAAACACAAAGTTTCTGGTTACCAGGGAGACCTCCAGACTTTGGCTACACCTGTCGACACTTGAACACAGAGATGTTGAACTGCGGTTAGCTATTGTCAGCTATTTTGTACCTGGTTTCTAGAGTAAACATCGCGAGTTTCGTTTCTCCATTTTATTTGCCACTAGCTCAAGGACATTATTCCAAAATGTTGCTTTTTTTTTCTTTATAAAGCACTACAGGTTAGAGAGAGGGATTCCACAATTTGCAAATGTTTGTCTTTTTTTTCTGTTAATAACAAACTTTACTTTGGCAGTTTCGATGTAATTTTAATTAACTTGTGGTATTAGGCTGTTTTTTTTTTCCTGTGCCATTTTATCTTGAACCAATAATGGATTTACCCTTCTCCTCCCCCAATATCAATCATCTTTATCAACAAAAGAAACATTTCTGTCTTTGACTTCCTCGAACAGACGATAAAGTTTGATTTCATTTGCTTTTCATCTAATGTAAGTAAATAATATAAAATATGAGATATAATAATTAATTCCTCGTGATATATAATGAAACAATTATATAACAAGAAAACAACCTCATGTACAGAGTGAACTGCTGATACCACACTGCAGCAACGGTCTTGAACTGCCGTGCTCGCACTTTATGTACATCATGTCTTACATCATGAGCACACACAGAACGAACACACACTTCCCGAGGTGAAAATCCGTGTTTGAAAGAAGAATCACATTTTTTTTATATCTACTCAAATACTAAACACCAGATTTACTGCTTTTACACAAGATAAACCTACGTTTATCAACTTTACACAGACGAAATTCATGTTTACTTACAGGGGAAAGTACATGATCAATTTTACGGCAAGAACAAAAATGTTTAGTAAACGAAAAAATGTGTTGATCGCTTTTTCTCTAAAATGAAAATAAATGTTCGTCAAATTTGTCAAAAGGAGAAACAAATGTTTGTCAAGTGGGACTTGCCGCTGGTGGCGCTGCGTGAGGTGTGTTCACAGTCAGCTCACTGGACGGTCGCACACATCAGCAGGTAGGAGCGGCGAGAACACAAAGGTTGAAATATTGTTCAGTCAGCTGTCACCGCATAGATAAAGAGAAACAAACCGTTTCGACTCAAACAAGAGAGAGAGAGTGGCGAAGTCAAACATCAGCGCAGGAATCCCAACCCGCCGACAGCGCCGTCATACGGGAAGAGCGACAGTTGCAGGGGAGACAATACGCAGCAGATATACATTGAGCACACAAGGTAGACTTTGTACACCAGCTGAATAACCAGAATCGCGAAAAAAGTGGAGAAAGAAAGAAAGATAAACAACAAAAAAATAAAATAATAAAAAATCATGAGTTAAAAAAAAGAAACAACAGAAACAACAGAAACAACAAGAAACAAAAGCCAGAAACTGCAAATTGCACGGCAGGCAATTAAGAAAACGGTTTTCTCTTTGTTTTGCGCCTCCCCCAGCCTCCCCCAGCCACAAACAAATGCGGGCGAACGTGGAAAAGAACAACAAAACATTTTTCATCGGTAACGGCGACAGGTGGGCACATCGTCAGGGAATCTTTGTCTGTGGGCATTGTCTCCCCTTTGTGGGCCTGCCCACACACAAGACCGCTCTGGGCTTAATTTTGCGATCAGGGTGAAGATCAGGACAGCGATCATGACTCAAACACCCATTTCCACCCGTCCGCGCGCCGGCTTCTTCGTGCCACCCACCCAATCGATGTGGCTTTCAAAAGAACATTACCATTCTTGATGCGATAACTGTCTCAGGTTACTCTTGCTTTTTTCTCACTTTCGCCTCCAAACGAACAATCGGTCGTCGCGAGGCTGGGTGCGAGGCGTCCATGTTGCCGCCTCCTCAACGCGGTCAACGAAGTTCAAGAGAGAGAGAAACAAAGTGAGTCAGTGAGAGATAGGCAGACAGGAAAAAAAAAAGAAAAACAGAGAGAGGGAGAGACAGAAACAAAGCGAGTTAGTGAGAGATAGACAGACAAAAATGAGTCAGAATATAATTGTATTCAATAGGTCATCGACAGAAGAATACAATAGACAAGAGTTTGTACGTATGTAACCACGCCTTCTACAATATCTACCCACGATTTATTTATAACAAGTATACACTTATATTGGTTTCGAACCTGTTAGACATCTGCTTGATGGCATTCCTCGCTTGTTGTGACGAGGGCATCAGTAATTATCATGGCTGCTATACTCGGGACAAGAGGTTGAGGGATTGAGGACGATGTCCACCCGTGTCTCCAGGATTCTCAGTAAAGAGCTCAGTGCCATCTGCACTGAGGACAGAAGAACGAGACATGGACAACAGCGATGCCAAAAAGTCAACAACATTAGTGACGACGAATTGAAGACAAATATAGAAAAGCAAAGGGGAAGCAAGTAACAAGACTGAGAATATTGTGATTGTGAGGAGACGAGAAAGAAAGTAGCAATGAGCGGACTTTGTGTGTGTGTGTGACTTTCATCAGGAAATCAAAAGAAGCTGTTTTTTCTTTTGTTTTCTTTTTATTTTTTGACAGTTTTTATTACCTTCTTATCCGAAGTCGTCATCATGACGACTTAAGTATCTACTTTCTAAACATGAAGCTATCCCCCACTATCCCATCAGCACGTGTCCTCTGTACCCATTGCACTCTGGGTAGTGCTGCTGACTGGAGACTGAACAACCAACATCGCTGCCAGACACGAACATGTCCATCAAAACACGCCCTTCACATTCCAAATATCTATCACACGATATTGGAAAGTGGTTCAGCAAACCTACATAAAAATAAAACTGTAAGTAGATATCTATCAAAGCCACAATCACATTTTGTCAGACATGTCAGCACGATGCATTCTTAATCTCCCAAACCCAATACCTTTTATCCACCCCAAATCGCAAAAGCTTTGCAGATCCGTCCGTCCGTCCGTCCGTCCGTCCGTGTGTGTGTCCGACAGTGTTATGGCGAGTAGGAAGGGAGAAGGGTTGAGAAAGATGAAGAATATGACGAGAAGAGAAGGGTTGACCCGAAAAAAATATATAAATCTTTGGAGGACCTGGCTGTCCTCCGTGTGCAAGTAACGACAATAGTTAATTCTCTGAAAGGGTTTCGCGGTGCAAAGATTGTGAAGGAGGGTGGAAAGAGGGAAGAACTGGGGAGTAGGGGGGGACCCGTGCATTTCCCGTGCGGGCGGCTCTGAAACGCAAACGATTGGCTTCCCGTCGGCGGGCGATAGTCGTCTGTTCCGGCGACGCCATCTTGACTTGCATCGCCGCGCCGTCTTGCAAATTTCACTTTGTTTGAAAGCCGAGGCCTAAGACACGAAATCTTGATAATTGACCAAAAAATCGCGCAAAAAGCCGTTGGAAATCCCCCGGGTGTTTCTCCTCCCTTCCCATCGGTGCCGCGAGGTCTGTGCCGAGGGTTGCGCGCGCACCGCGAGTGATGACGCGTCTTTATCGGCCTGCTAGCGCCACCAGGCAAGACAAGAGGTGGGGGAGACAACAAACGAGGGCGGTTTATCGCTACCGAAGATCGTCAGGCGTTGGGGGAGGATTAATTGGGTTATTACCACTCTCGCTATCGCCGGGGCCGCCAGATAAAGCAGGACCGCCAACTTCTGAAGGCGCGGCCACGGATTCCTTTGAAAGCTCTCATTTCTGCTAATTGTCGCGCCGAGCCCTTCCTCCGACGATGAAAAGAAGACTTCAGATCGAGAGGTCAGGCAGCGCAGAGGACGTCGAGTTGTCACCCCGGCGATGCGCGTGCCGTTAGGAGAGTGCGCGTCATCACCAAAACTTTCTTCTGCTCTTGTTTCCTTGTTTTTTTTCTAAAGAAAAAACACTTTTCACCTACAAGTTATTATTTCTCGTATTTTTAAAAGTTTCCGCTTTTGCAGTCTACATACATTATTGGTGCGAGAGGGGAGAGAATGATTGCTACAAACCTCATTTTATTCGTCAACTGATGTTATCCCGTTATCATCTACTTGTATAAGACGTTCATCAGCAAAGTCAGGACTAATGAAGAAGAGCAAAGAAGAGAAGAAGAATCGAAACAAGTGGGACCACTGAGAACCTGGTGGTCTCGTTTAGACACTCACACATTCTTTGTAAACCAGTGAACCAGACGAAAACAGCGCTTGGGTAGCAAGGTGTAGGTAAAACTTGCAGACATGTTAACGGAGGGTTCCTTCGTTCCATAACTGTTCCTTCAAAAAAAAAAAAAAAAAAACCAGCTATAAATCGTTGTGCAAGATCAGGACCATTTACTTCAAGAAGTACGTGTATAGAAAAGGTCGCGTTTAACAAAGCATGGGTGTGTGTTCGAAACCCTTCAAACCTGTACCTTGTTTTGTTTTTTTTTGAGACTTTTTACCGTAGACACTATCTAGACTTCGCTTATCATTCTTCTGTCATTCTCTATCTCTCTACCGCTCAAATTTCTTCGTTCTATGCCACGGCACGTGACTGAGGTGAGAGTGCACGGTGACGTCACAAGCAGCTCCTGGCGACGATCTTTAATGGAAACGTTGCTCTCGGCGCAGGACCGACCTCGCGCTTGCAAGATGTGTCATCGCCTCCTGAAATGTTTCCCCGAACGATGGTAGAGACGCTCGTCGAAAACCCCAAAGTCATGTTTGTTTGGCCAAACGGCCGCCAACGGCGAGATCAAACGTCACCGCCACGCTCGATTAAACACGACGTATTGCGATTTAAGTGCGGTCGGGTCAGCTCCTTCGTGGCTCCCTCCTCCCCGCCTGCTTCCCGAGCTGCACGTGCAAAGAAAAGGAAGATGCTGGACAAACATCTTTCACAGACGCGAGGCGGCAGCGACCTTAATGGAGGCCGAGTGCAAATGACGAGCGAAAGTTATTTTGATGTTAATTTTCTAAATCTCGGTTGTGGCTTCGTAAATGAAGTTTCTTTAGCCAGGCGCTGATAACGATGGCGTGTCGGGCTTTGTTTGAAAGAAAGAAAGAAAATTTTAAAGCACATGGGAGCCTGGGGCCAACAACACGCAGATGGAAAAAATGTTTTTGTGTTAAAACTGTTTTACACGTTTACACTCCGTTAGTGATCCATTGTAAATACCCGGTGCTTTTTATTTTTCTTCTTGTCATCGGTTTGGGTGTTCTCACTGTTAAAATTGTTGTCGTTTAAAATTTGTTTTCTCTGCACTTCGCCATTCCAGAGTAAGCTAGAAAATAGCGGTTGTTAAAATCTGAGGACGTTGACGTCAGCCGCTAAGTTTAGCTCATGCACTGTATTCAGTCTTGGAGAACTTAAGGACTGATTGTCTTGTTTCCAGAAATATAAGGGGATGTCCAGATCCCGTGGATGTTGTTTTATCTGTAGAAGTGTAGTTATAAAGCGTTAACAGGTGCCCTGTGTAAACAAATATAAAGTAGTGCCATCGGAGTCTAGACACAATTTTATAATTTCGGAAACAAAACGCTTTTCCTTGCGATCCCTCTTTTGCTTTGGTGAAACTTTGTGCTCTCGCTTCATAACTACGGCCTAGATGTTAGTTTTGAAAGAATTTATAGAAATTATAGGAGCAAATTTTTCATTTTATCTCTGTCTGTGGAAATGGTTATTTGCTGAATAATTTTGGTAAATTTTGTATTAAATAATTCAGGCAAAGTCCATTTGTCATTTTGAAATAAAATATTAGTCTCTATCTTCTTTCTTTTAGGGTACAAAAGCCTGATTTGCTTTTTCGTAGTTTTTAATAACTAGTTCCCTTTACACCTCCAGTAATGATTCTAATGACTTCAAGGTGAGATTTTTGTAGGACTGGTGATTGTAAGTCAGTTCAGCCATCTCAGATGACATGAACAAATCATAAAATTAGTAAAACGACAGACGTGTTCATGGTTTCTAGTTTACAGGATTTCTTGTGACAAACAACTGATATTGTGACTTCTGGCAACTCTTCTACAATTATTTCCTTAGGAGTGTGAGCATGCGCTTTACAAATTTTGCATTTATTATTATTATTTCGAAGTTAAACACCCAGGGCCATTGTGGGAGGCGAATTAACAAACACAATAATTGCAAAGTGCAGATCATGATAGTCTTGGAGAGCTGATTAAAGTTCGGTAATTTAGTTTTTCTTTCGTTAAACTTTCAATAGTTCGGCCTACCTGTCTATTTTTCTAAGGTCAGATTATGTTTAAGATTATGATTCCACATGACTAGAAAAAAAGTAGTACAGTCAGCAAATACTTTGTTTGGCTGATGTCGGTGACAATACCATTAATATAAACAACAATAAAAGAGAGTCTAAATACAAACATGGGAAACACCTGCAAGCACTCTTAAATATGTCCATTTCTCATCCTTCATTAGCAAGGCTTGGTAACGGTCAGAGAAGTAGCTACACACCTTCTGTCTTTCTTTACTTAGCGAGGGTAAGAGAGAGGATGAGAGGGTGTGTGTTTAGGTATACGGATTTTCGTTAAATCGTCTTCAATCAGCACCTGGACCAGGAAAGACCAATATTGATAATTCATGATCCTCCTCCTCCTCCTCCTCATCATCATCATCATCAAGCTGCCGTCCAAAGACCATTGTCTCCGTTCCTAAAGCGAGTGTAAAATGATAACCTGTAAAATGCTATAAATTTCTGATGTACACTTCAGGGAAGAAAGTACCCTGGACTCTAATACACCCGTGGGTTGTCTACCTTGTGACCTCCTACCCTAATCTCTTCCGTCGTTAAAAAAAATAAGTAAGGTAAGAGGTCGAGTAGTCTTCCGGGGAGAATTCTCCGCATTCATCTAATGAGTCGGGTGCAGGGATGGATGGGTGGTTTGATTGGGGTGTAAGGGGGGATGAGAAAAAGAATCGCCATTGTTGTAATTGTTTCCTTTGGCGAGTCATCTCTCCTTGCTGTCAGCAGCTACCGCTAGAGGGCGAACGCTGCCAATATGTGAGGCCGCGACCTGAGGTGTTGGTGTTTGAAAAGGTATTGCCACCTGAGCAGGCATTCATTTTGCTGGCAGCGCACCACCCGCCTGCCCACCATGGGATCGGGTGGAGGGTGGCGGAGAATAAGGAAGTGGGTGGGTGGAGAAAGGTTTGGTGGTGGTGGTGGGGGGGTGGCTGCTGCTGCTGCACCGCGGAGGAAACGTGCGAGCGGGTGACGCTATGACGGACGGTGAGCGCGGTGCGCTCCCTTCATCCTCATCTCCCTCCCACCCCGTGTACCCCCCGGTACTCTCCGGTTGCCAGATGTCGCGGGGCTGACGCCGGCTCCTACCTGCCGACTGGCGCACGCGGTCTGGCGCGTGTGGCTTGCGCGTGCAGCTCCCCCGTCCACTCGCGCACCGTGAGCGGGACATCCATCCGGGTCTTTTGTTTCTGCGCAGCAGGCGTGAACGTCACCTTTATTGCCAAGGTGAGGAATGGAGGAGCGAGGGGTGGAGGACGAGTTGAAGGGAAGGGGGATGTCAGGGAGGCGCAGGAGATGGAGAGCAATGGGAAACTAAGGAACAGTGCGACCTGTCTCCTGCATCTTCGCTAACACCTGTATTCACTGATCGTGACAGTTATCTTATCCCTCCCCCAACAAACAAAATATATACATGCAAGGTAAAACCCTGTATGACACAATCCGCTGTTGTTTTCTAGCAATAATATTTATTATTTATTTACACTACTCAATCATTGTAGCTTTTGTGCTTTGTATGTGCGGTGTGAATAGAATGGTGGAGGGGGAAGCAAGTAAAATAAATTTAGTCTTTAAATATTTTAACTTCTGCCATTGTTTACATCGCATCGTAAATTCGAAGATAACAATGTTACAGAAAAAAGGTTTAGTAATGAACATGATCCCCTTACTCGTATTTATTGCTAATGAGGAATGCGTTAAAGAGAGGCTCTGTCATTGGATGGTTTCACTTCTGCCAAGTAAATATTGACCAATCGACGCTAGCTTCTCGGCGTTGCTATTATTATTATTATTATTATTATTATTATTCTTATTATTATTATTATTATTATTATTTTGATCGTCATGAAAACAATAAAAACATTGTACAAGTCGGGTGGTAAGTGAACTGTTATGAAAACTCTTTTCAACAACGGCCTGTCTTCCTCTTCCCACAAACTAAACACATCCTTCGTAGAATAACAAACTTTTACCTACCCACCCCAGCCCACGAAATATTCCTTTAAAAAAACTACTTTCTCTTTCTCTGAAGACTAACCAAGCTCCTCTCAGACATCACCCAAACTGCTACCCCTCCGACACACCAGCCCACAAAGTAACAAACCCTCCAAACATTTCTGGGATACGAACCCCAATCCTTACCCTATCACCTTTCTAGATTCCAACACATCGATCTATTGTCGTCTGTAGACTGCAATGTTACCGTTGCCGGGTGGCAGGCCCCCACAAGCCACCCACCACAGGTAGCCCTGTCCCCACTCTGACGGCCGGAACGGTGGCGAGATGAAAGCCTGACGTAATTTCCTGTGGTGTCTTCCCGGCCTCCGCACGTGCCTGGCGACCACGATTAATCAGAGGAGGGACACTTTCATGCATCCTCCTGCCCCCGCCCCCCTCAGCCTCCTGGCCGTTCCTGTGGGCGAGATGGCGGCGACATCCATCATAGGTATGGCTCCCGATTGGCAGCGTCATCAATCGTCACCACGTCCTCGCGTTTTATGTCACACGCGCCTGCACTTCAAGGGAACTCACTCTCTTTATTGGGGCCCAGGCCCCACCACTCCCCTCCCCTCTCTGAGTAGTGCACCTTAGTAAATGATTCCGAGTTTGGTTTTATTTTTGTCTTTTGGTTAGGATGAGGTAGCCAGGCGCTTGATCGTCAACAATGCTTTCCATGCATCTACGATTTATCGGAACTGAACACTACAAACATTTTTTTTAATAAAAGGCAAAACTGCAAAATAAAACAAAGCAGCGGATTTAGTCAAGCTTTGTTCTGAGACTTATTTTTTTTTGGACAGTAGAAGCGTTAAATGACGGAAAACAAAATAAAGAAACAGACGCACAATTAGTGAAAAACCCACAGCAGTGGAGTGAGTAACACAATGAGACAAGTATAATGAAATACAGTATAATAAACAGAATCAATAAAATAAAAAATAAAAATAAAAAAATACTAAATTTGATTGTGGACAAAGAGATCTTGTTATCACAGTCTCACAATGTAACACCCAAACCCAACAACGACTGCAACAACAGTCCACTGAAGCCACCTGAAGACAGAATGCAAAAACAACCTGAATAAAGCATCAAACACAGCGAGACGATTAAACAAACTGCACTGAAGCATATACAACAATAGATTGCAACAACAAAAACAACAAAATAAATAAATAAAACACATTAAAGGTTCACAGCACTGCTCGCTGGCACGGCGATAAGTGAGATCGATGAAGGTAAAGAGAAGATGGCACGTTGATAATTTGTTTACCGCCAGGTGAGGTGACATTAGGCAGACAATCCGCACGACAACAGGTGCAAAAAAAAAAACAAAAAAAGGTATAAAGCAGGGCCACCTGCCCTCGCGTGCTCTGACGTCAGTGCGGCCTTCGGGAGGAGAGGAAGGTCAATTAAAGGCCGATGTCTGTGTTTTGCTTCGATGGTTTGTCTTTAAGGGAGCCACCACAAGGGAGGATGAACTTCGTTAGACAAGAATAACAGTCCGTTAGGTTTAGCAGCGTGTACGACACTGAGGTCGAGCAATCTTTCGCAGGTTACTTACCTCCGTCAATATGTTTCGTTGACCTTTGACCCGCTCTTGTTATTACTTTTCATTCTGGTTTACTCATCCACCGTTACTGAGAACGCACGTGACTCAATCGTCGGTATTTCTGTACTCAGTCACCAGTATAGAGGGTTTCAGCTGAGAGGTATGAAACGACGATGTCCCAGTCAGTGATGATCGGTAACTTAATTAAATAATCACTTTGATGGCGATTTCACGTTTCAGTTCATTTCTGAAAGTCCTCACCTTGACTTTCTAACTTCTGTTGGTATTCTGAAATCATCATTTCTAGCGCAGCAACCGTGTACGACAACATGTTTACAAAGATCTGTCAAATGGAGATTTCCCGACAACCCCGAGTTTGATGAACCTTTCAAAATAAAACATGATGAAACCGCTCGTTTGAAGTTTACTCATTCTCCAGTATTCAGGACACATTTGTTTTTGTGTGTGTGCGAGGAAACCGATAGACACTATTTTTTTTGGTTTTGTTCTGATCCTTTGAGCTGTCCTAGGTGCCGTAGGAAGTGCGAGCAATAATACTTATCTGAACTATTCAAGTGTATGTTTATAAATATCTGTCAAAGTTCACATTGTTGTCTTGAGGTCGTTGGCGAGTGAAGGTGACCAAGTTGTTGGGGGGCTAGCTACCTGTGAGGCCAGGGTTCATTTTCTCTCCATCTCAATGATTTTATCTTTCCCCAACCCAAGGTCCCCATTCCCGACAGCTGGGTCAACTGAGGAAAAGTTCACTGCGCGACACGGATATCGAACTGGAGCTCATCCGGGTTTTGTTGCCTGTACTCCTACCTCTCGTATTTCAGCTTCCCGGGTACACACACACACACAACCTGTGTAAGTGTGTGTGTGTGTGGATATGTGTGTGTGTGGATGTGTGTGTTCGTGAGAGAGGCAGAGAGGAGGCTTACTGGCAACCGATGGTAGGTGGCAGCTGGAGCCACAAGTCACGTGACGATGACATATTGAGAAAGTCCTGCCACCTTGTCTTGTGTTATCTCCCATCATCGCAGTCACCATCATGTCGGTGTTGGTGCCTGTAGTCCCCCACAGCTGACGGCCGCTACTCCTCCATTTGTCGGTCTGATGGCCGGAGCAGCATCCTCAGCCCTGCACACCACCAGAAAAATAAACTTTCTTGTCTTGTGTGCATCATTGCCTGTCTTCCTCAGTCTGTACGCATGTTCGTCCGTCCATCTGTCATTGTCTTTATTTTTTTTTTTTTTCCCCTTCCGTACATCGACTGGGTAGAACACACCTCAATCACGCACAGAAGAATCCATTCAATCTCAACATGATATTTCGATAAATAAAAATTGTTTGGAAATGTTAACTTTGTTTCAAAAAGCAGGACAAAAAACTTTTTTTTTAATCAGAGCTTTAAAATGTAATGTTGCTAATATCGCCGAAAGCTGTTTAGAAATGGCGAAAGGATGTCCCCAACGGTCGGGCTGTCCAGGAAAAAATGTGGACTGATGAAGGAAGAAGTGACTGCAAACACTTCCACCCGGTGACCCTGCAGGTGACTGTGCACTGTAATGTTAAGAAAATATTGTTTTCCCTTTTTTTCCTGGAATTTCAAGGCAAAAGGCGAAACATTCTACATACTTCTCCTTTTCTTCAACGATTTATTCTTATAACAAAGCAATAGTAATTGTGGAGAGCTTCATAGATATTTATTAATGTATATTTTACAATAGTGCTTGTCTTCACAGTTGTAAGGTTCCCTGAGAGTTACTGTGTGTGTGTGGGTAGAATACTTGAACGCTGTCAGGTAATATTTCTAGTGGCAAAGATGAGAGGTGGAGGAGGAGGTGGAGGTGGAGGAGGAGGAGGACATACGTGTGCATGCTTTGCGTGAGACACGAAGATCGTTTCGACGCGTCGAGCGAAGAATAACAAATGGCAGAAATCAAAACTGAAGTCGTCAGGCCTCGTAGCCTAGTTAACACCCTCCATAACAACTGCCGCTAAACAGATCGAAGCCCACTGCAGCCTCCTCCACAGGTCCTCCACAGCCACTCGCACCCGCGCCCCCAGGCCAAAGGCCTCGCCGAGGGTCGGACGACGACATCACTTGCGGCCTTTCAGCACCCGGGGTAGCGAAGGCAACTCGCTGCACGGACGACCTGTCTCATGTTTTGATCAAACACTGGATACGGGGCGGAGGAGCTCAGGCTGCCAGGTTCGTGCCGTTCAGGTGCGAGGCCGGGTGGGAGGGCGATGGGAGGGAGGGGAGGGAAAAACAACATGGAAGAACTGCTCGTCTTACAAGCATGACACTGGTCTTCCAGAAGGGTCTTTGTGTGCAGGAAGAAGGGGCTCCCCGCGGTTGCTTAACGGCTGTCGTCTTCGATCTGATGTCGTTGGGGGTCGTTGGTTGGTTGAGGCTGACGTGACTGCGCACCTGCTTGTATCTGAGGGGGTGACTGACTTTTGTAGAGGTGCATGACGTCACAAGCTAGTAAAAGGTCGGTAGGAACTACTTTCTTGGCGCAGAAATGAGGATCAAGCTTTTTATATATTAATGTGTATATATATAAAGGAAAAACGACTGAAGTGAACTATTTTCGGTTATAGAGATCGCACACGATATTTAGATGAACGATGATTCCGCTTCGTTTTCGACAGCGACTGTTATCTTTCCTTTGCCCATCCACCCTGCCTAGCCTCCATTTTTATTATTTTTTTTTTTTTTGCAGAAATGTGATATAACTTAACATGCAGTAAGATGCTGTGAAAGGTCAAGGTGATGATCTAGTCATTTAAGAGGTCTCTTGCGCCATCGTTATGTCCCTTGCTGGATCTCCTAACCCGAGTGCACGAGAAAAAAAAAAGTTTCTGGCGGTAACTCTTGACCAAAATTAAAATTATTTTGGAGAAATACGTGGACCAGAAATATATGTAAATCTCTGAGGTCAGCAGATAACCTTTATATCAAGCTGAAACTAAAAAAACAACCTCGGAGGCAACGTTCGTCCCATCGCTACTGCTCGAGTTCAGTCCTCACACAGCCGAGGTGTACTACAAAACCCAACACATGTCCCTCTCGGCTTCTGAGTAGAGCAGGGCTGGGAAGAGGGAGGTAATTCTGAGGAGAAACCTTGATTGTGTTTGTCACTCTCCTTTCAATAGTCCATGTATCGGTCCATCTTTGTTTCCAGGGCTCTTGATTCAATAAGCGGTGTGCCCCGCCCTCGCCAGGCCCTGCACGCCACGACCGTTTAATGAATATCATTAGGCCATTGTCAGCCCCGCTGTCGCAGGCTCGGGCCGTCAGTTTGTAATCTTAAGATGCCAATCGCACTGTGAATAAGGCTGGCCTTGTTGGCAGTGGTGCTGACAGCTATATTCCCCGGTGGGATGGACTGTTGCTCGAGAACAGGTGAGAGAGGGAGGGAGAGAGAAAAAACTGGTCATAAATAATATTTATTTTATCTGAGTTTTCTTGTTGCGTTTTGTCATCGTAGGTCAGGAAATGTTTCTGTAAATATTATTAGGATGAGTGGACTAAGTGGTAAAAGACTGAATGCAATTTAGTGACCACAACCCGTTAATACACTCCGGCAACCTTTTGGTTATGAGGTGTGTAAAGTTTAGACTGGTGTCCTATGGCAACATCCAATCAGCTTAGGAGTTGGAGTTTAGGTAGTGCCGTGTGCATACCGGAAAGCGTGGGTCTGTGCGTAGTTTAGTTGATAACAGTTTTAAACTGTCAACGTTTCTACGAGGTAAGCTATTTCAGGGTGATTGACAAGGGTTAGGAGTGATTTGAATCATGAGGAGTTCTGAGTGCACAAAGTCGTTTTCACGGTTGCCTGCGCTTCCCGCAGTCAGCAAAACAAGAAACAGAAACAAAGAAAAACAATAAAACAAAGCATGACATCCTGGTTAACGTCTGACAGAGTTTGGCACAGTCTGCCTGGTCTGGCTCTTCCACCTGGCGGACAGAACATGTTTCAGGTGTTACTATGAACACCTTCTTGCCGAGTGAGGGTAACCAGGTAGAGGTGTGTGTGTGGGTGGATGAGTGAGGGGTGAAGGGTGAGAGAATCAAGCATAAATAAAAAAGCATTCCTTACATCTCAAGAATGTTTAGTACTTCCCTTACCTGTCAGACTTCAGTGAGTGAGATGTCAAAGGCCGCACTTACCCCGGGGTTAGTTTGTTACGAGGGTTGTTTCATCTATTCCCTCGTTGCCTTTCATTCACTTGCCGTTAAGAAGGTCCAATACACATTCAACGGAGGATTGACCATGAAAATGATTGAGTAAACCCTCAGGTTTGGTATTCAGCAATATTGTCTGAGTTGTCTGCGCATGCGCATAAGAGGCTAGTCGCAAGATTTGGTTAGAATAATAAAGCCGTTGCCCGGGACCAGTAGGACTCGTACAGTTCATATTTCTTTTGTCTCGTGCCATACCCTCGGGATGAGGCCGAGAAACTGCAGTTTAAATCTGACTCCCCTCCTCCCCAGCCTGCCTCCACACACGTAATCAGTCACGTGACCGTCGCATCGTTGACACGCGCGTGCGTTGGGATGAAAGGTAACGGTTGGCTAGTCCAGACTCCCAACTACCAAGCCACTCCCGCTAGAAAAACTAACAAAAGAGAAGTATAGGATAACAGCTCTCTCTGGATGTGTTTGTTTACTTGTTTGCTCTTACTTTCTTCGCTTGAGCGCATGCGCGCGAAATGAGCGATACATCATCACACAGAAGATTTATATTGTCGGAACGGTTTTGCACAAAAGCACAGTAATGCAAATTAAGAAGTAGAAAATTAACAAACAAACAAACAAACAAACAAACGGCTTTCGCATACTTCAAGACAAATATTTTATCTAGCAAAGTTAATTTTTCTTTCTTTCTTCCAAAAGGGTTTGATGGATGCGGCAAATGAACAAGAGATGAAATGATTATTAGCAGTTTGAAAAAAGTCTTGCAAGTGTTTGCAGGAATGAGGTCAGAAAGTGTAGGAGGTAGAAAGGTGAGGGAGGAGCCGACAAAGACCCCGGGGTCACGCGCGGTGTATTGTACTCTCGGGTTTCTGTGCATTAGAGGCCTTATCTGATGACTAACAAACCAAGACACTAATTAAACGATTATATCTCGTGCTGTTGCTCATCAGTATCAGTTTTTTTAATGAGGCGAAGAGATGGGGGCGATGGGGGACAAGTGAGGTATAATTGTAACAGTTAATGCGATACAATCTACAGAGTTCATTACTGTAATGTGTTACGGACCTGTAAGACAATCGACGTGTGGCTTCCTTTCACTTTACCTTTGACCTTTCCCTCACTGAGCCACTCACACTTTCTCTCTCTCATTCACTACGTGAGATCGTCTCTTTTCTCGCTAAAAAATTTCTACCAGCATTTTTCTCTCAGCAAGAGAAACAAGATGAGCAATCGATGTCAGGACACTTCTTAAAAAAAATGAAGAGTAATTAAAAAAAAAAAGACTGATGACAGAACTCCAGCTGAAGAGAAACGGGTGGAGTCTTGGTGAGTACATGCTCACGACCTTGGTATCCTCCACAGTTGTACTTTTGTAGTTTTTGCAGTTTCCCTTTAAAATGAGTTAAATGCTAATATAACCATCCTCAGACTACCCACTGAAGTTCTTTTCGCGTTCGAAAATGTGTATGTAAAAAAAAAATAGAGAGAAGATATATAAATATCGAGACAGAGAGAGAGAGACTATTGAGCATGTGAGAACAGTCTGAAAGTTACATAAAAAATACAAACAAGTCTTTATTTATCTTTTCAATGCCCACCCGACAGTTAAGTTTCATCTGCATGTGAATGCTCTTAGTTCAAACACGTCGATGCCAAATCCCAACCAGTTGTCGTCGCTGTTCACAAAACAAGAATCCATCTCCTCCAGACCCGAGAAAAACGACTCACTTACGCCGCCATCTCCCCCTCCCCATCCTCCTCATCCTCATCCTCCTCCCTCCCCCAGTCGTGTTTGTCGTTCGTGGTTTTGCCCGTCTTCCCAGCTCTTTGTGCCCCTTGCAGCCCCGGCGCTGGACGTCCGGCGACAAACTTGCTGCACGCGTAATCTGTGGTGAGTGGCTCACCGGGTACAAATCGTTTGATATATTTGTTTCACAGGTAAATGACTGCCTTAGCTCCTCGCCATCCCCCTTCCAACACCCCTCAGCCGCTGCCATGTCTGTAGGGAAGAAAGGTGAGTGAGAGAGAGAGAGAAGGGTGGGTGGCCGGGTGGGATGGGGGTATGTGGGGGCTGCTCGTCGTCTTTCCATTAATTTCGCGGCGGCAAATCCCAAGTCAAATAGACAGACCGTGGCAGGAAATGAAAAGCTCATATGGCGTCGGCGCTCCGTGCTAATGCATCTTTGGAGCCGGAGAACTGCTGTCGTCGGCCTCTTTTATCGGCCGTCGACAAAATAACACCCCGATGTTATCGGGCAGTTTGGCCGTTTCACCGAAGACATGTTTTACGTATTGCCTTCGGGATTAAGGCGGCTTGTCGCGCAGTTCCGGCAGCGAGGGGAGAGAAGCGCGCACAGCCAGGGGCACTGGGGCACAGAGTTGCAGGCTCTTGGACGGCAGGTAGGCTTCCTCGCCTAGTGCCCAACGGGATGCGTGGAGCTGCCGCATTCATCATCATCATCATCATCATCATCATCATCATCATCATCATCAGCAGCAGTTTGGGTTTCTTCGTATATTTACATTATGTCACATTTACATTAAAATGTTTTTCACTACAGTGTGCGTGTGTGTGAAAGACAGATAGTCATAACAAAGTGAAAGAACAGAAAATGTTCACGAGAAAGTTTGGGAACAGCGTCCACATCTCCTCCAGCTCAAATAACAGCAAATGAGAGAAGACTTTTTAAATTATAAAAAAGCAGTTTTCTGCTGGATTACTATGAGGCCATTAACGCCAGCTTCTGGAGGGGAACGACACACCCCCTGTCCCCTTCTTTCTCCGCCATACCAGGTGCTCTTTACATCCACTGCTTTTTGGTCAGGTATACAAACAGGTGACAGGATCTCACTTCTTGAGCACCACGCCCCCAGCCTCCCTTCCCCACACACTCACCCTAAATAAACTTCTCCACACCTCGCACAGACAAAGGGGTGTAAACAAACAAAGCACAGCTTGAAGACAGCAGCGAGCGACGAGGTGCGACTTCAGTTGCATTGTGGTCCGAGAGGAGGAGGAGGAGGAGGAGGAGGAGGAGGAGAGGTGACCAGACCAGTCATCACATGCACCGAGGTGCAGGACAAGGACTCACTGGTCTCAGCAGCCTCCCCCACACACGGGGGGATGTGGAGGGCCAGGATGGTTGCTGGGAGACGTGGGAAGCAGCTTGGAGCAGCTCTTGACTCCTGGAGGTCAGTGAAGAAAACAAAAGAGAGGTTAACGAGGCGAGACCATGGAGTGGCGCAGGCAGGTGCTTCTCGCTGAGCTCGAGCAGGTCATTCATGCGCAGTCAGTCACGCCACTCATCACTCTCGGCAGTTATTGTTCTTATTTGTCTTCTTTTTGCCTTGTATGTGTTCATTTATTATTTATTATTTTTGTTTCTTGTTTTTTTTTTCTTGCTTTTGTTTTTATTCTTATTTATTTGTCATTTTCTTATCGTTTTTTTTTTTAATTTAAGCCTGTTCATTTATGAGTGCTGATTTTTGTTTTTTTCTTATTGTTGTTCATTTATTATTGTTGTTGCTTTGTTTTATTCTTGTTCAGTTATTATTTTTGTTTATTGTTCTTTCTTTTCTTATTTTTGCTACTGTTATTATTTACGTTTATTTGCTTGTCTTGTTTTATAATTTGTGTTAGCTTATGATGTTATTTTTGGTTGATTTATTACTGTTACTACTTTATTTTTCTTGTTTCTTAATTTAAAAATTGTTTTTATTATTTTTTATTTTTATTACTATTATTGTTACTCATTAATTTTTTGTTTCTAACGCTTTTTAAAAATATTTCTTTTTGTTCTCGTTCATTTATAAATTTCACTATTTTGTTTATTTTTTTCTTCTTTCTTCGACCGATTGGCGCGTGTAAGTGTTCCTGCTCATGCTCTTGTCTTTGTTCGTGTTCTTGTCTCCCTTGACGTGACGTACAGGAAGATCACGTGATGACATGTTGGCATGCCAAGATGTGGAGAGAGGACCTGTAGGGTAAGAGAGGGAGTAGTAGGTAAAGTACCCGACAGTAGAACTATATTCTGCGGTGACGTAACATCTTTGCTGGTCCAGGTTAGAGGTCAGAGGTCGTCTACAAGCTGTGCGCCATTATTCTTAAAAAAAAAACCCAATCTGTCATGCTTTCAAATATGCTTAAATATATAGATATAAAAAATAAATTTAAAAAATAAAATAGAGATCAATAGGCAGTGATCGTAGTGCAATTTGGTATCGGGTCTGTTTTGAAGGTGATGCTGGTGTGTGCGTGTGTGTGTGTGTGTGTGTGTGTGTGTGTGTGCTTGTGCGTGTGCGTGTGCGTGTGTGTGCGTGTGTGCGTGTGTGTGTGCAGTCCTTGGAATATTTTTGCTCGTGTATCATGGCTGATGGCGGTGTTTGCCTGATCGTTGAGAGCAGATTTACTGTGACGAATGCTTTGAGTTTACTGTGCTCGTTGTGCCGCAGTCGCTCCGCTGACTACGACCGCAGGCTGACTGCTATCGTCTTAGCTGG
This sequence comes from Pomacea canaliculata, assembly GCF_003073045.1. Lineage (NCBI taxonomy): Eukaryota > Metazoa > Mollusca > Gastropoda > Architaenioglossa > Ampullariidae > Pomacea > Pomacea canaliculata. The sequence continues at coordinate 4,996,602 of NC_037597.1, read as the reverse complement.
ATGCTACTAGCAAGCTGCTCAACTGCATCCGGTCTCGGATGACTGACGACTGGCACTACTGTCACGGTGCGTAGTGTGCATGCACGCGCGCGTTTGCTATCTGTTTCATGCTTTTGTTTCTGTCTCTGTGTCTGAGCAGTTTTAAACCTTCCTGTCTAACCTCTGACCTCTCGTCACCGCAGCTGATCGCCGCTGGGAGGTCGGCAGGTGCAGAAGTGATCGAAATCATTTGGTGATGTGTGTGTGTGTGCGCGCACGCGAATGACAAACTGTCTTCTGTCGCCAATCTCCGTATTCATGCTGAATTTTTAAAATGGTGTGGAGGAACGCCATCGAGTTTGGTATTTCATCTGAGGACGGGAGCAATGTTGGTTGATACTTTGTCTGTATCTTTAAAAAGAACAGGAAATAGGAAGCTAGGAATGAGCGCTCTCTCTCTCTCTCTCACACACACACAGAAATATAAACAGATGTGGGGGAGGAGGAGACTAAAATTTGTTGACCATGGTGGTGGCAACGAATTCAATGGCGGTGAGTTGATTTTGCATGACCTAAGTCAGGAGAAATAAACAAATGAAACGAGGATTTCTTCTGGCTAGCAGGGTACATCATTACATATCCAAACAATTGTTAACCCTTTCCTTCAAGACCCTGTTAGAATCCACCCAGATAATTTGGCAACAACAATGCAAAATGTTTGAACTGAGACTACATGTTGCAGTAGTCGTCGAACTGTACATACGACTGAAAGCAGTGCTGCAGGGTGTCGCACCCGTGTTTCATGGGGATACTGGAGGGCTGCTGGAGAGGTGCACTTGACAGGGCGAAAGAAGAAAAAAGAAAAAAAAAAAGAAGAAAAAGGAAGAAGGGAAAACTGAACGACCAGCAACTCGTTAGTCGTTTTCGCCTCATTAGGGCCAGAAACCAGCGACTAATTTTGCGGACAGCACCTGGCTGGACTTGGTCATCTTTGCGTCAACATCCTTGAACCTGACCTTCTCGGAAGGGTCAGGGGGCGTTAGGGTCATCAGTGGCCACCGCACAATGCACAAATATAATGAAAAAAAAAAACCCACAACGATGGTGGAGGATGGAAGGCGGAAAATACAGCAGCTGAAGGCTTTGAATGCTTCCAAGAGGAGAGGAGGAGGAGGACCACCGCAGCTGACAGGCCGAGGCATAAGATTGCCGGGCGTTGGGCAGACAACAATGGCGGCTAAGATGCGACTTGTGGCCGGTCATTGTCCCAAGACTGGCCTCGGACTTTCGACCACCGGGTGGAAGCGTAGGACCGGGTGCCTGAAGGCTGGCATTGTGCCGCCCAGAATAAAGATCCGGCGGCGGCTGCTGGACCGCCACATGGCGGCTGAGTGGCCTTGACACGACTTCGCCTTTGACCTCAGTGCTGTAACCCGACACTTACTTTATGCTGTCTTTTTGTTTTCTCTCCTTGTCCAAGAAGTTTTGTACAGACGGTAGAGATACACATATCTTTTAAACATGGAAAACATTTATGAAATTTAAAAACTTTGGTGCCGCTTTATCCATTTCTAAAACATGAACAGTTAGGGGAGTTCGAAAGGAGAGAGAAATGGCAATGAAAATAACAGATACGTATTTCTCTAAGAAAGACTTCATCTGCTTCTATTTTTTTAAAATCTGATTTCTCATCCAGCTGGTGATACACGACAAGCCCTTTATCATGCGCATATTCATAGACAGGTGAACAAGGAGCTGTACACTTAGTTCATTGACCTACACATTGAAACCTTTTTTTTTCTTGGGGTAATGCTAAACATTCTTTTAAAGATAGAAAGAGAGATATAAGAGCTCCCGAAAGTTACACCGAGAACGAATGACAAGTTAAATTCGTTCATGTATTTATTTTTTTTTCTCAAACTTCGCAGTTTCTGACCTTCTTACCATCTTGGCAGCGATTAAGGTCGTTTTTGACTTTATTTTTCTGACCCATCACACACATTTAGTTATAAATAAAATAACTCATGATAATAATAAATTTTGAGCTTTTATAAACTGCCGCCACTGTTGTAGCAACATCAACTTTGAAGACATTTTGTGACGAGCGCTCTCAGCTGACATGTTGATCGTGTTGGGTGTGGTGCACTGTGTCAACACTTCGATGAGTGATCCCTTGCATCGATCACTTCTATTGTTTTACTCTATTGATCACTTCATGAAGGACAATAAATCAGCTGAAAAAATCGTCCTTCGATCGCACAGTTAACTGATGGCCACCCTCCTGGTTGTCGGGTACCGCTCATGGCGGACTCGGAATTACCAATGGCGTTCTTGTGTCCGCGGAGTTGCCAATCGTAATGTGGATATCGTGTTTCCATTAAAAACAAAATGGTGGGGATATTTTCGCGATCGTGACAACCAAACAACGAGGTGCGAGGCTGGTGTGGTCCAGCAATGGCTGTCCTGGGTATTGTTGTACCTCCCGCTGTCCAGTTCGCTCGCACAGCTCGGCTCTTCCGTCTCTCCGACCCACCCACCCCTCGACTAACACGGATCAACATGGCGGCGAACGCTACATTACATTGATTAAAACGGTTGTCAACCGCTTCTGCAGGTGGTCATAATCAGGCAGCTTTAGACAGAAGCCGGATGAAAATTGCTCCACCCTTCTTCTAAACGGGGTACAAGGGAGAGTATCCACGTGTCCAGATCTCTCCCCTCCCCCCAAGCACCGAAACAGCTGCAGGTAGATTACTCCGAGCAGAAATGGATGTAGGCTTAAAACATTGGAGCACCTAACTTTTTCCGAACACATTAAACTCTTCTGAGACAAGCACAAGAAAAAACAAACAAAAAATATCACAACGACATAAAAAACCACCATCAATGGTATGTTGTCTTGTAACAGTTTTTAGAAACAGGCTGTTGGCATGAAAGTTGAGAAACTCCATTATTTTATTCTCGTTGTGACACCTTTTCGATTTTTTTGCCACAATCTGTTCAAGGTTTTTTTTTTTTTTTTTTTTTTTTTTAAGTCACGTGCGCGCACGCCTGTGCGCATGCTCAGTCACACGTACCTCATTTCCACCCCTTTCAGCCTGGCTTCTTGAAGTCTCTCAACGGGTGGGAGAGTGACATCGTGTCATCCAACCTGTGCAGTTGCGTCGTGAGTGCGCATGTCAGCTTTAACCCTGCAGAGCGCATGCGCGATCTTGGCGGGTGTGTCGCGTGTGTGCGCGAGGCTTTAGGACGAAACACGAGGACGATACAATCTGAGCATAAGAAGGACATATCCGTTACACCAAAAGCAACCCATGTCATACAAATACCTCATAACACTCAAACACAAATATATATAAAAATAAATATTTATATATATAAAGATAAACAAAAACATTATGTGCAATTCGTTGCCTCTTCGTGTCCCAGCATCTCCTACTTCAGTAATGAATTGTTGTCGCAAACAACACCATGCTTAAGTCAGTGATGCGTACAAACTCATGCACATGCATGCACGCCGCCCCACGCCTGGACACGCCATTGTTCCCTGTCAAATACCTTCCATCCTCCCCCTCTCGCCGTAAAACAGGAGCCGGCAATAATGTCAGTAAGAGAGAATACAGCGCGAAGTACTGTAAAGACCATGTTTCCCGGCCATGCGAACACAACACCTGCACAAAAGCTGCCAGAGCAGTCGGAGGTGCTAACCGTCAGTCCAATTATGAGCATTTGTGCATCCACCCCTTCAGCCACCCACCCGGGAAGCCTCGAAACTTCCTGCAGGTAAGGTATTGGCTGCCGGCGTTACCTCCCTTCAAAGACCCACCCCACTGCCACCCTCACCTACCAACTGTAAATTCTCCTTCAAACAAAACCTAAGAAGTCGGAGGAGACATCTGGGGACAAAGGGAAAGCTCACACAACCAAACTCACATAAGGCCCCAGCGCATGGCGACCAACCTGCGGGCGGAGGAACATTTATAATGAGGGATGTGAAGAGGCAAGCGGAGGAGAGAGCTTGTTGTTAACAAGAAGCAGTCGGGAAGGTGGCTGCTGCATCTGCTGTTGCAGGGAGGTGTCAGTTTTCACACTGGGGTGTCGAGGGACCGGACAAGAAAGACATCTCTAAGAACTGCGTGTTTGCAGACAACAAGTTCCATGGAAGAAGGTTTCTCCACTAGCGAGAACATGTTGCTGAAAAATCAAGTCTAACAGATATCTCAATCTCCATGTAAACACCAGGCGCGAAATAATTTCTGAAACAACAAGAAAACAATCCCCTGTTTTGAGGGAATTTCGTTTTCTGATATTCAGGAAACAGGGGGAAAAGAAGGTAAAAAAAAAAAAAAACAAAAAACCTACAGCAAACTCTTGTAATATTAATAATAATAAATATACACCATCAAAACAATCTACCTCTCGAAAGTAAATTTGAAAAAACTTTTAAGGGGGCTGGATCAGATTAAGACATTTTATCTTTTATATGATGATGCTTATGTCCCTTTCCCATACACCGACCAACACAGTGAGGATTGCCTGTCCCGGGTTCGGATCTCGTGTCGGGCACGCTGTGCGTTATTTACCTGTGGCATCTGTTTACCTGGTTGGCTGCTTTGCCGTGGTATTCAGTAGTTGCTGGCTCGGTGTAAACACATATTCGCCTCCCCCTCCCACACACACACATATAATTCAATTTCTCGTCTTCTTGTCTTCTTAAATGTTTTCGTTAACTCTTCAACTTCTTGGCATCGTTCTTAACAACATTCTGTGCTTGGAGCTTCCGCCGTGATGGAAAACGTGTTCGAAGTGGTAAATAAGTAATAATTTATACAAATTTTAAAAAATGTGCACCTCGTTAGACCTTGAAAGACAATGGAAGGTTTTCCACTAGAGTCCACTCTTCGTTTTCGTCTCTGTCATTTTTCCTTTTTCGAGCCATCTAGAAATCTCCTCTTGTTGACCTCACGCGACCTCCACGGGCTCGTCCGCATTGGTTAGAGTAAGTTGCACAAGGGAGGGTCAAAGGCGAGGGCAGTGTCCGAGGGCAGTTTACGGGTGGGACAAAACGGATGGACAATGGCGGGTGGCCGACCTGCGTGGTTAATGTATCCTGCACGCGCATATTGTCTTTGACAAAAGCTAAGGTAACAAAAGATGTAAGGGGAGGTCACCCATGGGCCAAACACACTTAAGCCCCTTTTTATATATAGGAAAGAGGAAGGACAGCTGCTGATCAAAGTGTGAAGTGGTCACTTGTGGATAGAAGAAGGCACAGAAAACAAAAGTGACCAGGGTTCATGGTCGTGGACTGGGGTCCAGCTGATGGTCCATTGGAGCGAGTGACAAGACGTTGGCAGCAAATTGTTTGGGTTTGGGTATATAACGAATGTTCACAGCACCTGCTATCTTGGGTTTCTTCTGTGTATTTCTCCTTCCCTCATCCCTTCAAAACTCAGCTCCCCATATTGCCTGATCATCACCAGTGGAAGCAATGAGCAATCAACCAACAAACCTCATTCCCTGATAATAAAGTTCACCACAAAAATGGGCGAATCAGCTGGGACCCACGCATACATCCCTCCAGTGCCCTGACCTTTCAACTTCTGAAAGGTCGAGTGTCGTCGCCGTGACGCCATGTTTATCTTTGACCTTCTGGCTTCAAAACATTCTTCAGACTTTTTCCCAGGGACCACGAGGAACGGTCCGAGCAAGTACAAACTTACAGTCTCTGCCATAATAGATAATTATTGTTTTTGATAATTACTGATAACGAATTAGAGTTATTGTGTAATCAATGTTGTGGATGCGGTCAGGAAGCAATGGCGATCACTGGGCCACAAGCAGGTCGCAAGCGGATGACATAAATATCAAAGGCAGATCGTTGGCAGATCACAGGCGGATTTCAAACACATCAGAGGCCGGCCATCAGGCCACTCTAGGGGGCGCTAACAACGAACTGGCAGCGGAGCGGAGCTGTCAACTCATCTGTTGAAGTCTCCGCTGAGGTTCTTCGCGGACAACAAACCGCAGGTCCGTGCTGTCGGCGCCTCTTGTTCTTCCGCCTCGTCAGCACGCATGCGCATACAGGAACCGGTGGCACGAGTGGTGTGCAGCTGTCATGGTGTCAGGCCCCGACCACCAGCGCCACCCCCTCGTCACGAGGCTGTTGCTGGACTCAGTCTGGAGTCGCTCGGGTGGAGGTGCCACCGTGTGTCGGAGGTGTTTTCGGCGCGACACCTACGCAAAATGTTTCCCATAATTCACTGCAAAATGTGGGCTGGCGGTTGTTTTCTTTCGCCGTCTTGTGCTCCACGCGCTCGGTCAACCGTTGTGTCGCGCCAGTCGCTCCAGTCACCTCCATCCGCACAATCTGCTGTTGCTTTGGCGACACTGATTCTGTGTGTTCATTACCGGGTATCCACCCGGCCTCTCGTCACCGCATTGTGCTAGACTTTCAGTCTTTGAAATATTTTGTAGTATTGGCACCCAAAATGCCCTTTATATGGAAAAAAAACAAAACAAAACAAAAACAAAAACAAAAAACGTCTGCGGTGATTATTGTTCACCAGTCTTGATATCATACACATGTCCTTCGATCCAATTTCATGTCCTCCCACCTTATCGTAAGTAATGGCTGTGCATCCTTTTATTTGATTGTTTTGAACAATAAAATCCACATTTGTGATTTTGGTTTCCCTTTTTGACTTTCACGCCTTCACATGGGCAGTTGGAAGTGCAGACAAGCGCAGACAACTCGTGTATATAATTGTCATTTGATAAGAACTCGTTTGAAACCATGGTTTGTTTGTTTTTTTGGTTTTTTTTTTTTTTTGGTTTGTTTTTCTTCTTTTTTTTCTTTTTTTTTTGGGCGGGGGGTGCATAGCCTGGGGATGTACTGGATGATCTTTCTTGTATGTACAAAGTTGTCAGCTCGGCAAGAACAGACAGGCTGACCAACGACATTAACGTTTGCATGGATGGTAAGAAAATATCATTAGTTAGCCTTATGATCCTAGTGACAAGCTGTGTCGTTTTATAGCCAACATCTGGACATTTTTATCATTTTAAAAATTCCTAGTAGACTTGATCGACTGCTGCCGCTTGATAATGTGTGTGTGTGTGAAATGCTTCAGGCAAGGAAATTACCCGTACAACAGTGTCAATCACATCACAGAAATTAATCAGTGCAAGCTGGGCATGTACATAAGCATAGAAGAAGGCTTGCCCCCCATTTCCCCTCCGTGTTTCACAGCAAACGGTTAGAGTCGTTGTCAAGATGACGCCCTCGCCAGTCGACAATTCACTGAGGCGGTCCGGCGCTCGTTTCCCCCTGTGGCACGACAGATGATGGACTCTTTAGCTTCTCTATGTTTGTTCCGCAAAGCGTATAACAACAATAACATTTTCCTTTCCAGTAATCCGATTTTCTTCTCTCATTTAGGCAGTGTCACTTTTAATTCGCTGTCTCACTTTCACCACTTGTCGTCTGTGGGCTGGTGCCAGTCTGCAAGTGGCAAACGGGGGAGGAGATGTGTGCGCAAAACTTATCAAATTCGCAGCAGGCATTCTGGCCGGTCGCTAGATGCGGGTGGCACGGGGACCTGGCCACCATCCTCCTCACCACGCCGACGGAGGACTGTTTCCATCAGAATGTTTGAATCGAAAAATGTTTTTCTGCTGTCGCAGTTCTTTGACGGATTCAAATTGTGATGGTGGACTGAACACAGATGATGAGGTAGAATAAAATATATCTTACATATAGGAAGAAGACAAAAAAAAAAAAAAATAAATAAAATTAAAAATTTGAATCGTCCTTAAAAGAAAATTGATGATAGAGCTACAAGATAAAATCAAATCGATTCTCGAAGGAAAGAAGACTATTTCTCACATCCCTTGAAAAAAAAAACTATGTCGGAGGCGTGAGTAGTGACTCACAATCTCTCTCGTCTTCTTTGATAAAAGAAATTACACAAGCGCACAAATATTTCGCCATGTAGAGGAATCATCATGTTGAACCCAGTTATCACCTGATGTCGGCAACACACCCGACTCCAACAGTCAGAACAGGGACATCGGGGGTGGAAGAACTACGGGGGTGGGGTTGTGGGTTTAGGGAAATCCTCGTGTTCTCCACACAGACTGAGCACAGAGAGGTGGGTATGTAGGTATGTAGGGAAGTATCGGTGTTCAAGTTCCGCTTCCCTTTATTTACCATGTCCAGATACGAAATAGTCCTGTGAACACTCTTTCGTGTCCGAAGATGTTATTTCCCTAATGTATATATATTGTTGGATAAGCAGAATCAAGAAAAACAATCTAATAAAGACAATAAATAAAAGTTGAAGCAAACTTGTTTTTAAAAAATCCCAAACAGGAAACAGATTCGCCCTGTTTTTTGTGTTGCTTCTTTTTTTTTTTGCAATACCGAACTTTATTTATTTTTATTTACATTTTCAAACAGAGGAGATGCCATTAAAATCGTGAGCCTATAGAGTCCCCGACTCTAAAAGGAAAGATAAGAACACTTAGACACAACAGGATGAAAACAACAGATTGTGTGGAGCTATACACTATACATAGATGATTATTCAAGATGGTCTGTGTACTGAAATTATTAACTGCTAAAAATAGACTGGAGTGATGAGTCAGTGAAGAGTAACAAGTGTGTGTCGAAATAAACTCGAGAAGGAAGTTTAATTATTCATGAATAGTGACTGACGGATGTTGTCATGAAGCGGACATTTTAATACCAATGAACCACTCAGGAAAAAAAAAACCCGTTGGTGGTTCCTGGTTTTGATTGGTCTTAACCAGGAGGCAAAGAGTGCCAGTAGATGACAGTTTTATCATTCTGATTGATTCCTCCCCCAGCCCCTGTTATTGCAAAGCTGAGACACTTGTGGACCTCTGTACTTCACATGAACTAATATGTTTTGGTGATATTTCGGACCAGACACGTGAAGCTAACGCATCTGATTTCACAAAATGCAAAACAGAAGAAGTTCACTCCTTGAAAACTTATTTGAGAGGTGAAGTGTGCAACAGGGATAAAAAAAGAAGAAAAAGGGATTTAATTTTACTTCGATTCACGACAACGCAAAAATTGAAATGGATGAAAAAGAGAAGAAAAAAAAGATTAAAGTTGGAAACAATACAATAAAACACAATACAATACGATGCAACGAAACACAATACAATGCAATAAAATACAATACTATAGATAAAACACAATAAATACAAAAAATCTTTATTAATTCTTTTCAGTAAATTGTTTGTGTGACAGTGTTACTATTAGATAATACATCAGACATTACATGATACCTCAAGTATGACATTAAATATAACCATACATAAAATCAAACAAGGAGGACCAGTCATCTGGCAACGGGAGGCAGCAGCAGGAGAACTTTCACTCCAAGATGTGTCCTGTCCATGATTTGTTGTCTATGTGAATTACCTCCGGAATAAAAGAGTGCAGATAGTTTACGGTTCTGGCTCAGCGAACCTTTTACATTTCGGCAGTCGGGGGAAGTGGAACGATTTAGAATTCGTACAAAGACACCCGCACACACAACTGAACTGCAGGTAAAAAAAGAAAAAAAAAGAAATCCTTAAAGATGTAAAGAAAAAGGTAAATATTTTATCGCCTCATACAAATGACGGCTGATTGTGATCGCGATTAGCATAAGCAAAGACTACAGCTTTGTTGAAAAAAAAAATTATATAAACACGCGGCTGGTGGATGCAGAGGCAGAATGATGGCCGCCGTCGCTGTGTTTACCCCGCATGAAACACAAGGCGGAGGCACGTGACTGAATTGCGTGGTCTATTGCCCAAGGGCGGCGCGCACGTGCACTGACCTCTGTTCCCAACATGCGCACGCCACTTGTTCAGACCGGGGTGGCGGTGGTGGGTGCGGGGTGGGAGAAGGTGAGGGTGGGTGTGTGGGTGTGTGTGGGTGGGGATGGGGATGGGGATGGAGTAACGGACACGATGGACTAGGAGGGGGGAGCAGGGAGCAGGTCTATTAGCCGCGACACCAACTGGCTCCAGCAAGACACCTAACTATGCGGGGTAGTCGATACAACAACTGCTACCTCCGCAAGTGCCGGTCCACCCTGTTCTATTGTTCCTCGGGAGACACTTGGCAGGCGTTACGTCACACGGCCAGACAGCAGACCAGCCAGCTGTAACATGGATGTTGTCACTGAAGGAAAGATAAAGCAAAAAAATGAAGAAAGAGTGAAAAGAGGAAGCGGTGTTTTTGAAAATCTTTGGGTTTGTGTTTGTTGTTTTGTTTGTTTGTTTGTTTGTTTGTTTGGTTGGGTGTTTGGTTTGTTGTTTGTTTGTTTGTTTGGTTGGTTGGTTGGTTGTTTTACTTTTGTTTTTGTTTTTGCTTAAACATCCGTTAAGTTAGTGAATGAAATTATACTTAAAGAAAATAGTAGCCAGGTCACAGCTCCCTGGTTACAAAAATCTCAACACTTTGAGGAAGCTGATGAGTATCACTCACTTACTCACCAAGAATGATCAATGTCTAAATTAAACAAAATTGAATAGGTTAATTAAAGCACCACAACACGCAGTAACTACAGTGCACAGCAGAAAGAACAGCAGACCACGGCTCTTCCATCAAACAAACATCTTAGTGCAGACAGTAATGAGGAAGCGAGAAAAAGAGCGAGCGAGAGGAGCGTGTGTGCACGTGCATGTTCTTTTGCTGTGAAAAATAGAGAACTGGAGGCTGTGGGGGACACACATTGGTGAGGCTGTTCGCCAAGAACCCCAAACCGCTACGTGTGCAGACGACCGGAGGGTTCGGGTGACAGCGAGCAGATGGTTTTTAAAAGAACGCGATACCCGGAAGCCAGGCAGCCGCGGAAAACGTTTCCGTCGGTGCTTTATGAATCCATTTTTCTTGCCCGCCTCCATCTGTGGGGACCACACCGTCTTTAATTAATTGGGAAAACGAGAGAAAGCGCACAATTAAAAGGGAATAATGTATCGACCGCCCAGACAGGAGAGCTCAGCGGTTAAGGGAGGCAATCTGCTCGCTGTTTGTTTCAAGCTCCGAGACGTAGAAATAAATAAAAGTTGAACGTGCGGGGAACAAAGGCGGAGTCTGTGCGTGTTCTTTGGGGAGCTGCTCGCGCGATCACTCAGTCACGTGCATACATACATAACCACGGACATAAATGTATACACGCATAAAACCACACACACACACACACGGCACACGCACACACAATGCGGACGCGAACACTTCATGAATCTTTGTTGCTAAATAAATGAAAAAAAGGGAAAAGGGGTTTTGGAAGTTCGTGTAACTATCTCTGTTCACTTTCGCATTGGCTAGAAGCATAGAAGAGTGAGATTAGACAGAAGGATGTACAAAAAATGCAGATGATTAAGGGATTTAACCACTAGTAGTAAAAGAAGACTGCATCCATTATTTGCTTCTGGAGGGTAGTGTCTGCAGGAGCGATCTAGTGTCACCCGTTCAATGATGAATATTCCTTCCTCTTCATTGGTGTGATGTACAACGAGATGCAATCATCAAAGTTCTCATTTATTCCATCCCCTGTATTTTATATTTTCCCTGAGCCTGGAATTTGGTCACCGAGCAGACAAAGGCATTTTTCAAAACAATTTTTCTACAATTTTCAACAAGAGCGCATTTTATTTGGACTTTCTTTGACCACAAAACCAAAATGGTGGACTCGGCTTTTGTCTCTAGTGAGAACTCTGTTCTTAATTATCTTTCTAAAATTTATTCGCTTTTGTGACAGTAATGTTGCCATAGTAACATAGCCGACAAGTGCTGTAAGACTAAAACACATTTACAGTTAAATAATGATTGCAAGGATTCAAAGAATAGATGTCACGTGCGAAACTCTTCGTCTACTTAATTTAATTCCAATCAACCAGAGTGGCTGACAGTTGAACTGACTAACAGAAGGGGCTAAAATCATAATCATCCATCACCAATCAATCAGCTAGCTCATACACCCATCAGTCCCCCCCACATCATTCTACCAGTCTTTAAAGATAAAAGAGAAAGACATTAGATTGTCAGATCCATCATTATCACCGGAGTAAAGTTTCAGCTTTTTTCCTCTGTCTTCAATGATGTCTGCTCTCATTTTTCTGCTTCTTCTGTTGTTGTTTTTTTTTCCTCAAACGAGGATCGACCCAAAGCACAGAGGATGATGGATAGATGAGTGTCATCGGTATGATCATCTCTACTTTGAAATACCCTCCTGCCAGCACCGGGCCGTCTTCTTTATTCTCCTTCCTGGAGGCAAAACCGTGGTGGAGAGTACACGAAGGGCAATAACTTACTGCAAATACTGCACAAGCCTTGCAGACGATCATTTTTTTTCATTTGCTTCCCGAAAATGAAGTAGTCTCAAGCTGGGAAGAATCAAGGAGACGAGGAAGCGCACTCGGTGGACCAGGCCGAAGGATTAGGACGTCAGAGCTGTGCGTCTTGAGGGTCGTTGAAAGAACCCAGGCAGCGCCTCCGGAAATCCCCGGATGTTTGAGGCAATGATCCGTGAGTCGTCTAGCGGAGACATATCCGCTTCCGGAGGCCACATTGATTCATGGATCTTTCCGCCGTTGCCGTCACCCGACCTTATTACTTTCGGTCTTGGCGAACAATGACTTTCGCCATCTTCTACACTCAGACAAATAAAGACATCTTTGTCATTAAATGTTTCGAATTCCGTTTAGTCAAAATAATTATTTATTAAAAAATTTGTAATTGATCTGATAGTCTTCAGACAAAATTGTATTTCTTTGCCAGGAACTAGAATCAGCAGCTTTTGTACATCTGCCTTGACATTAACTTCATGGCGAAAGAAAGAAAAAAATGAAGGAAAACAAAAACATCAAGATTAAGACGAAACACGAAAATATTTTTATTTTCGCTTGGTTTACCGTGGCAACAACTTTTGCCACAGAAAGGTAACCGAGTACTGAGATGCTTGGAGGAGGTCGACTGGAGTCTGTTTATCGACGTCATTAAGGCGCGTGCAGGTTGCTGCTATCCATCACGCAGCGCCTCCCCGCGGCCATCACCGGCCAGCCTGCAAGACGCACATGGCCGCCAAGCGGGACGGTGTCTTCGACGAGTCTTGAAGGAGGGCCGCTTGTTTCACTGACCTTTACGTGCCCAACCACCCTGCGATCCTGTGTACGTCATCCATCTCCCCGCTGGGCGGCCATTACGTGAGGACACGGCGGTGGATGTAAAGGGATACGTCAATTACGTCCTCGTGTCAGCAGCTCTGAGTTGCTCTACACTTCTTTGTCTTCATTTATCTGTTGAGGTACTTAATGTGGGCGTTGAATATTCCACGGTTTGAGTGTGTTCCGGGAAAAACCCATAACCGTTCCCCTCCCCTTAAAAAAAATCAAACCAACCAATCAGATAACCGGAAACAAGAAATATTTTTTCCCCTACATTTTATTTTCTGCTAGCCGTCAATGAGCGGGGTTCATGGATGTTTTGGGAAAACCACCAGAAAAAAATTGCCACGTTCAAAAGTTAACATTGGTATTCAGATTGGTCTGGGCCGCAATATTAAAAAAAAATAGAAGCGCTTAGAACTTTGGTACCTGCGTGAACTTTCTTATCACCTGCAAGAAAATTAATGCATTAAAATATCATATCAAATGTGTTCATTGTCACGAGAGTGTATAATATAGAAACTGTTTAGGTATTTCGTGTAACCATTCAGATGCTAGACACATATTTGAAATGCTGGTATGGCCTATATTTTATCAGGCCCGACAACATCTCTCGGCGCCAAAGAAACATTAGAAGGTGTGCGCAGTCTAAAAAGGCAATGAATCTTCATCAGTAGGTGAAGAAAACCATCTGACGACACCTCATTACAAAGTTAGACTGGTCCGTGTTCGGGCCGATCCGGTGGAGGGCTGAACAAAAGCAGCGGGGCATTGTGTACGCCTTCGAGAAGATTCCTTCCCAATTCTTTCACGGTGCCCCTGCCGAGCTCCGAGGAGGGCTCTGGACCCCGCGCTCTATCCGTCATCATTCTCAGACGGCCTAATCTTATCTAAAAACCATCTCTGTCCATTGGCGTTCATTGCCGTCAGATCCTACTCCACGCGCCTTCCGCATCAGATGACTAATTACTCCTCTGCGACCCGTCGCCAATTTGTCTAATGTCTTCCCCGTAATTCTCTCGTCCCGCCACAGACCTTCCCTTCATCTCCAAGACTATAGGGCCTGGTGGGACGCGGTCGATTACTATCTTGTCTTACAGCAGCAGCCTTATGATCAGAAACAGGTCAGAGGTGACGCAAGTTAAGTGAGCCTTTGGCGGCGGGCCAAGACATAAAATAAGACAGAGCCTCCAAGGAAGGAGAGCTCCTCCAGCCAGCAGAGGAGGAAGGTGCGGAGGTAGCGGTGTCCTGTAGGGGCGTCTGAAGCTATTTCTGGGGATGCAATTCCTTGTGTGGAGGTATAAAACTGGTTTTGGGGTTCGCAAAAATGAACAGCCGGGCTCCAGAAATCTGAAACTTTTTGCACGCGCGATGATAAGGCTAGTTTTATTGATGACAAATCGATTCTTTGATCTGTCTGGTTCTCTGGCGAGCTAGAGGTTGTAATTGCAGGGTGGCGTCACCTAATTCGGGGTGGAGAAAAGACCGACTGATTATCGTTATGATGGAGTGATGTTCGAATTTTTCTTTGTCTCCGGAATCGAATATCATCCACTTGCTCAGATTTACGCAAAGTGTTGGATGACAGTCTGTGGACAGACATTTGATTCTACTTTTGCCGAAGGAAACAAAATTGCAACCAAAACTGTGTAGAAACACTTCTACCCGCAATCAACAATATTAAGTGACTGATACTTTTGAATTTTAAAAAATAAATGAGGGAAAAGGATGAGAGACAGAGATATTTAAGTTGAAGAAAAAAATTAAGTGGAATGCTAATAGTAATCATAACAGCAACTATAACAGATTTTATGAAGTGAGTTTCCTATAATTTTAATTGAGGCATTATGCGCTTGGAAAACAGTAAAACTTCTTTGCATATTTTTCACGGTTGCAATCAGAAACACAAAAGCAAGAATAAGACAACACAATGGCATCAGAGAGACAGAAATGAGAAAAATAGAATCTCACCGCCCTGCTGAGTGAAAGATTTCAGTTGTCCATTCTGCCTCGTATCGCCTTTTCACACAAAAGAGTTCAGTTGAACTTTCAGTCTGCCACTCACAGGGAAAACCATTGACTAATAAAATGTTTACGGCAAAAACAAAAAACAAAAACAAAGAAAAAAGAAAAACAAAAAAGAAAACCAAAACCAAAAACCCCAACAAAAAAAAAAAAAAAAAAAAAAAAAAAACAAAACAACAAAAAACAAACAAAACTCCCCAAACAAAACAAAACCGATTCAGTGATAAACAATATCACTGGAATGTCAAACCGTTACCAATACTAACCGCATCGTTGATTGGCTAATGTTACTAAGTCGATAGTTGATTAGGTTTCTACAAAATTGATGAGAAATAATTTTTTGTCGCATGCTACTTTGGGGCTGTGCGGTGTGAAGTATTGCAAGCGATATTGATTGGTTAATATTTTAAGTAATATTGAGAGTAGTCTCCCTTTGCCTAACCGGTTTGAGGACTGCTCTCTCTCTCTCTGTCTCTTTCTCGTCCTTTATCGTCTTTCTGCCGGTACGAGTGATGTTGATGTCAACTGTTTGTCTGGTTTTACGTTTTGCTGTCTTCTTTTGTTTAGGCTTATTATTATTTTTTTGTATGCATGTGCCAGCTTGTTTTTGTTGTTGACAGAATCGACAGACATGTCATGTCAGTGCCAGACTACACTGCAAACTGTACACTTACTCATCTCCGAGCCATTTAACTGACTTGCTTGCTACATTTTGTAGTCTGGTTCCACGTCTGTCGACAGCCGAGACTGAGCTTGTTGTCTTGTTTACTGTTGTTTACAACTGTTGTGTTGATGCGACATCTGCCTCAGTCTGGACACGCCTGTCGTCGTCATTGTCGTCGTTTGGACTTGCTTGACCACGTGCACCGAGCCTCTAGTACGAGGACAGTTCTGCCTGCTGAGATTCCGGTGTTTGAAATAGTTCAACTGACAATCTGCAGCCTCCACCTCGACATCACTGCTCAGCCTCGCTCTGGTCGAGTTGATGCAGTGTTGCTGGGGCGAGTTGGCCTACAACATTCTCTCTCTCCTCCTCTCTCTCTTAACTTGTACTTCTGTTTGTTGTTATGTCTCTGTGTAAATATTGGCTGCCTTGTGTTTGAAGATCTGTTATTTATTTTGAATTGGTGTTGTAAATTTTTTATTTATTTATTTTATTTTATTTTTTTTGCACAACAAGTCTCTACTCTGCAGCTGAGAAACTCGCTATGTAAGTTCACTTTATTATTCTTGTTAGTCATCAAGTTATATTTTACATATTATCTCTCCTCGAGGATTATTTTAACTACTTGCTACACTGAGTATTACTGGTAGATGTATCAGTTAGAAAGAATAATATTAACAAATATTTTCTCCAAAAACCTGGCTTTCGTTTATTAGTTTCGTAAGATAAGACGTTTTTAGCTGATTGCGCGACTGAGTGAGTAAATGAATAAATAAATAAAAATGAAATCAATCCTTGACACCTTATCCAACCCCAAAAAGAAGTGGACGGGTGGGGTGTGGGGTGGGAAGATATGAAATATTTTGTTAGAAACATAAGATGTAAAATAAAGTCTGGAATGCACTGACGCCAGGGGAAAACGCGTCTGTTTACTGTCCCTGTAATGCAGTTTGAAATCAGAAAACAACAACAACAATATATATAGCTTCAAACGAATTTAAATATTGTGTATAAAAACATTTTTTTTTAACCCAAGCTAACATTCTGCCATCACTAGCACCAGCCAGAGTCAGGTCAGAGTCTCGTGTAGTCCCTTGTGGTTGGTGGAGGCTGCTGTCGAGTAGGCAGTTGTCGTTGCCTCCCCAGCACGCGCGCCTCCTCCGTCTCTTGCCTCCCATCTCCCGTCTTCATCGATCACAACGTCTCGCGCGATGTATCGGCCGCGAAGATGCCGCCGTCTTTTTACAGCCGAGGGCTTCTCATCGCCCTCCCCCGGCCCTCCCCTCCTCGCCGGGTGTGGTTGCGGTGGTTGCTGTGGTTGGTGGGACGGTGCTTCATCAGCCATCGACTCTGCGGCTCAAGACGTTGCAAGCGTGCCGCGTGCCGCCTGTCACCCCGCGCGTCTTTTGACGCCAACCACCCGCGCGTCTTCGGCCTGTCACGTGGCTCACCGTGTGTGTGTCTTTGTCGATGACCTCTGGCCGCTGGGTGGCCATGTCTCTCGTCAGACGTCATCCCAACACCAACCTTCTCCCTTGTTGTTGCAGTCGCTACCTGTTCTTTGAAATGACTTCTTGTTGTTGTTGTTTCTTAAAAGATGTTTAGAAAAATTTTACTTTTTGAGTTTTCAAATGTCATTGAAGTTTATGAACTGAGAAGGTGAAGGGTATCATGTTTGTAATTTAATTGTCATTCCCTCATTTTTTTTTAAATCCTTTTCCCTCTTTCTGTGCATAAATGGTGGTAGCATTAAGTTTTTATTTTATTAAGAGGATACTTTTGACGATGACAGACAACTGACTAAAATTGAGAAAATAATTTACAGAGAACTTTTGTTATTATTTACATCTTACCGTAGTAAGAGGAGTACGGATGGAAAAAAAAAAGAAAGAAAAAAAAAAGACGATGAGATTACAATAAACACCAACAACCATGCGTGCGTGCCTCAGTGTGTGCTCGCCGCTTTAGATTATTTTTGTAACAGCTGGCTGAATAAACTAATTATATCATTTATTTGTTTTTGTGAGAAGGAATTACATTATGCTGTGAGAAATCAAATGCCTTGACCCACAGCGCATCAGATGGCAGACAAAAGTCTTGTGTAGATGACAATAGTACCTGCGCATGCGTCACCTGTTGTCATCGACAAAGTCACCGCAATATATAAATTGTTGTCCTCTTGTAATTAGAACTAAGCTGGTGTGGCTTGTGGTAAGAGGGGAGGGGGATCTTGTACTCGCAAGCAACTGCTCATAAAGTGCGAATTAGCCGTGGAATCATCGCCACGAGTTCGTCATAAAAGTTCTGTTCAATTTTGAATAGCAACGGCTGAACGCTTTGATTGCACCAATCGAACATCTTCACAGAGTTTAATCGTCTAATAAATCCTTTATTGACATTCATTCCAGTCTGCTTCACACACTGACATGTACATGCACATATGTATATGGCATCATGAGCCTCACTAGAGTTTACAAGGAACAAGAATAACGCCTGTCACCAATACGGTGAGGATTGGCTGTCCTAGGTTCAGATCTCGTCTCGGGAACGATGTTTTTTCTGTATGTGGCAGCTGTTTTCAAATCCAACTACAAACATATTACAAACAGCAGTCATAGTACAGACCTACAAGACGGGAATAAGATAAGCTTTAGCATATTTACTACAGTAACTACTACTATTGTGGTTTGACTGGGTTCAGGACTTATTACAGAGTAAATAGCCGAGACTTATACGAGTCTTGTTTGTAAAGGTGTTAGTTGGCAGAGGAGGTTATGGACACTAGGATAGAGCAGATATTTTTATTCATACATGTTGACGGATGCAGAACAAGTAATGGTCCTTGTATGACAGTTTGCAGGCGATTGTTCCCACAAGTTGAGGCACTTCAGGGGAAGTCGGTCAAGGCGAATCGTGAAGTGATAACTGTCGACTGTCTCAACAGCAGGAAACAGGATTAAAGGTAAAAATCACAGACCAGGGTGCATCTGAAAGGACAAACAGCTGTCAACCACAGCAATATCTAACATATCTCCTGAAGTCGCATAAAGGGGTCAAGAGACGATTCACAACGACCTTAGGGTTCAGGGGACCGTAGGGCAGAAGATGATTCTACCTCACATCCTGTGGGACACCTGCTGTCCTTGAAATCAGTATCCAGAGGGCCAGAAATCATCTCTGCAGTTGTCATATTTTGTTTGCGAAATAGTAAGTTTAGTCTGGCAGATGCGTCGTAGTGTTATCATCTTTCCCAGTGAACCACTCAATGCAGCGCGTGGGCTTGGGTTACCGAGAGGAAGGCTCAGCTCCTGTGACCAACCCTGGGGTTCATTCTTCTGCCGTAGCATCTTGCCAGAGAGACCCCCACAACACAGCCCCTTCTTGATGACGGTCCAATGGAAATCGCATTAACCGCATCCCTTCACATGCCTCTGACCTCGTCTGACGTCACCAGAGTTGACATGGCGGCGGCGCTACTTGGCCAAGTGATGGGACTTGACAGCGGAAATCTCGAGCCCTGGAGGTCAGGGATGGCTAATGAGACAGGAGGCAGGACGGGCAGGATGTGGGGAATTCATTGACTGGCGGACACACACGCGGCAGACGCCCAGTGGTTCACCCGCCGCACTTCACAACGAGAAAACGTGCTGTCTCTTCCGGTCATGCGCAGTTGACCTTTGCGCAATGTGCAGATGTTCAGTCAAGATGCTTCCCACACCCCACCCACCGACCTAGCCTCAATTGGATTCAGACGACAAGGAGACATTCTCCGAATTCAAACATACAGTCTGCATTCAATAAACACATCGAAAACCCCGTTGACCCTAGAAAATCTACCCGTATATATATATATGGCAACTTGGTTTATGCGACCGATAAGAACAGGTGGATAAAAAAAAATCCCGTTAATTAGGGAAAGACTTGCCTTTCAAACTGTCTTCAAAAAGGACTGAACCCTTACCCGTTTCCAGGTCTGGCATGTATAAAGCACTTTAAGTACCCGTTTACAGAGACCCGTGTTGTTACCCGCTCGCGAAGGACCGTAATCAGCTTTTTACACTGCACCCGGGTTACCGCCTTGAAGAACTCGGCAGGGTGGGTAGGTCCAGGGGTGAGTTCTGCTCACTTCTGCGGTAAAGTTGCAAACTGCAGCCCACGACTGCGGATAATAAAAGACGATCATGAACAACTTTTAAACCCAGCGACTGAGCAGCCAGGCAATTACTAGAAACCCCGACATTATCGTCAAGTTTATCGTCGCCTGCGCCTCCAGAAACGCAGCGACAAGAAACCAGAGAGGAGAAAGTGCTGGTGAAATGAAATTATTCGATAACTTAGTTTTATCGCCACTCTGCAAATTTCCCTGCGCGCAACCGACAAGATCAGCAGAAAATCACTGGAGGAACTGTGGGTATCTGTCCAAATAAATCATGCGTGTGAGCATTGTGCCAAAAGACATTTTCCTTTTTGTTGGTGTGGGACTAATATGTCGTGCTTTTAACTGGCCAAGAGCTCGGTCTTCAAGTGTAATGGTTCACGGTAGCGGCGTCCATCCTACTGAGGCTGGTTCTCTCCTTCCTTCTCATTTTTATAACCGCACCGAATCTGATATACAGTGGCTTCCCCCGCACACTGCGATAAGTGTAGACGTCGGAATAACTCTATCTTGCACCGTGGTAAACTTATTTCCATTGCATTGTCATTTCGAAATGTTGCCATGGTAACACCTGACGTTCCCTTGATCTCGTAAAAGCGTTCGACCGACTGTCGTTCTCGTATCGAATCGTACGAGGATTATCACATTTCGAGATTTTTGAATAATGTCCCAGGCAGCTCGCGTGAAGTCTTCAGACCCTTGGTACTTGCCGGGCACTAAAACCAGCTGATCGAATGCAGGGCCATGATTTTCGCCTTGTTTCTGCGACTCCGGAAGCGTCCCGCCGGGCCTCGCGGGACCTCATCTCATTGTCAGCGCGAGGGGGCCGCTCACTGACGCCCCGCCGGACCGGAGTGGTTTCCATCAAGGACAATAGTTTGGCCGCTGGACGCAGTCAGGAGGCAAAGGGCAGAATTCTGCTCCCAGAAAGCAGGAAGGAAGCAGCCTATGTGTCAACTGAGCAACACATGAACACAACAAAGGTACGTGTAGTTACAAGTGTGTAGGGTCTGTACAATGGTGATGTCACACAACCTGTGTAGGACCTGTGCTTCTGGTGGAGCCAATGTTTCAATAGTGAAAGATGAAGATAAGCACGAGAAGAGAGCAAAAAAAAAAATAAAATAAAATTAAAAAAAAAATAAAATAAATAAATAATAAAATTTAAAAAAAGGGGAGAGAGAGAAAACAACAACAAAACTGCGAATAAATAATAGGAAACGCGATAAACAAAATTTAAGGATAATAAACAATCCAGTCACATTTATCAACACATGGCTAATAAGAGAAAAATATACAGACAGAGCGCTGGAAAATCAGAAGAACACGGAGAGCAAAAGAGAAGGGAATAAACCCACGCAACTAATAAAAACTAATAAAATAAGCTGATAATAACAAATCATGCAACTGTAATAACAAAAAGTCAGAAAGATTAATACAAGAGCAGGAAACTCAAAGGTCAGTGTAACAGGAGACAGGAGAACAAGTAACAGTAAAGTTGCCATGCGCACTGACACATGAACAGGGGAGGAGGAGAGGGTAGGGGGAGAGTACAGCCGAAGTATAAAGCCTTGGGGAGGTAAACAAAATCTCGACTGGTAAAGAAAAGAGAATAAACAAACAATTTTGTAAAATGAAAAAAAAACAAAAAACCCCAAAACAATCATCAATTTCCTTTCTTTTCGAAATGCTCTTCTTTCTGTAGAGATGCGTTTGAAAAGAAGGATGCAACGATGATGTGACCCTGGATGTGACACGAAAGTATTCTTATCTTTATGGTTGGCCTCGCAAAAGTTCGTCAGATGATTTATTGTCGAACTATCCAAACTTCTCTTCACTTCGCAGGGAATCCCTTCTATTTCCTTACAGTTTTTTTATTCGATTTTGTTCGTCCTTTTTCTTCATTTTATTTGGTGGGAGGGTCACGTAGGCTTGTATCTCGATAATACAAATTTCTGCTACTGAACTGCTAAACACCAATATACCCCACAAACACTCGTATGTTTAAACGGGTATGCCCGCAGGTAAGCTAAAAAGTAATATTTTTAATCATTCACGCATTAATAACACTTGCTTGCATGCACGACTCTTAAAACTCCTTTTTATTTTTTTCGTGAACCTGTTTTTCAGTCTCATGTATTAGCACGAGACAGGGTTCACTTCTCAGGTCCTCCGCCTTCAAGAACAGCGAAATAAATGGCATGCACGACCAGGAAAGGCTGAACCAAGAGAGAGAAAGAAAGACATGTGGTCCTTGTAGCAGCCATTGTCCAACCCTTGCCTGCTCCTCCACCCGTCCTACAAACGTGCGCCTCCCTGCGTGTCGGAATCGTGTACTGATCCCACAGTTCCTCTTGTTCCTCCTTTCCTCTTTGGCTGGGCCCCTAGGGATCGAAGCTCATACCTTGTAATACGATTGCTCTATGCATCCAATATTTCCCGACTCTCACATTAATTTTCTTAATTGAAACCAGGGAATTAAAATTGGATTAAGGCGCGGGCAACGTCGCCTGGCAAACAGTTGGGGGTTGCCATCTCATTCCGAAGCGGCGTAATTCCCATCCAAAGGCGGCGCCCCGCTCTTACAGACGTAGTCATAGCATCGCGGCACGCATGCGCAATCTGAGACGCCGCTCGTCACCCGGACAGGCGCGCGCGGCCAAAAAGCTCGTGGACATACGACGATGACCCCATCATCGTGTCGTCAGACGTTGTCATGTTTGTGGATGCTGTTGACAACACCAGCTTTCTTGCTTCTTCTACCATCTGCACTTGTTGCAAAACTTTTTTCGCGATCGTTCCAATTTACCCGCCTCCCACTTGACCCTGACCCTAACCGCGGGGACTTTGCTCTGTGCTTTGCATTTACCTACACAAACCGCCTACTCATTATTTATTTATTAACCGAAGGTGATATCATCTCCTTCCTACCGAGGTTGTGAACAACATCCGTGTTAATATGTTTTGTTTTTTTTATCACTTGACATCTACATCCGTCAGACTGTCGACCCTCAGCTACATCTCAACGACAAGGGTCAAGGGTTAGGTACATGCCCTGCTCCAGCGCCATGTACAGAACATAGGAGGAGGGGAAGAAAACTGTCGGTGATGTCTGGGTGATGACGTAGTTTCCGCTTCCAGTTACGTCAGTGATGGATGTCATAATGTGGGGGATCAGTGTGAGTACTGCTCAGCTATCACCTGTAAACGAGCGTGAACACTGACAAGACGAGGGAAAGATACAGCTGACGTCATCATTGCCATCCTCATCATCATAACCCGCCCCTCGTACTCCACTTACCAGCTTTCGTGATCAGACTCAGACACGTAAACTTTAGAGAAAAAAATTTGTTTTGTTACGAACTGTTATTTCCTACACCAGAATCCATCAATGCACGAACACAGATTAACTTCGCCCAAGAGGTTCGTCAAGCTCAACACGTTCTTCAAAACAGTTGGAAGAAGTGTTTTCACGGTTATCAGTCGAAAGTAGTCCATATTCTTCTTGCAAAGGGTACTAAACCTACTTCAGTCTCACAAGATCCACATATCATGTTTCTTTTGTTTCTTTGCTCTGGTAAGACAAACAATTTATTTGAGTGAAAACTCTTCTAAGAACAAAGGTCAGTCATTTAAAAAAAAAAATTGTGACAGCATGAGGATGTATAAATATGTATGTGTGTGAGAGGGGAGGGAGGACATGAAGACAACGGTGTCCTCCTTTAAGATAATTGTTTGTCATCAAATTGGTCAGAGATGGATAAAGCAAATGATTGTCGTCGCGAGTGATCTCCCCTTCGTAACAGAAAAGTCTCCTCCGCTTTGGAAAAAAAAGCGCCGTTGTTTACTAC
Source organism: Pomacea canaliculata (assembly GCF_003073045.1). Lineage (NCBI taxonomy): Eukaryota > Metazoa > Mollusca > Gastropoda > Architaenioglossa > Ampullariidae > Pomacea > Pomacea canaliculata. The sequence goes on along the minus strand of NC_037597.1, from coordinate 4,972,733 downwards.
ATTGCCTCACGCGCACTCACACACAAATACAAACAAACAAACAAACAAACAAACAAACAAAAAAACACATTCTTCGCCTCGTTTGGGTTTCACGTGCAATAGTGCGATAGTTGTTGTTGTTGTTGTTGTTGTTGTGGTGGTGGCGGGCTGGAGGCTGTGGTTGTGTTGGTGGGAGGGGTGTGGGATGTAGATGGAGAGAAAGGCAGACTTGCTGGGCGTTCCTTTAATTGGCGAGGGCTGGCTGAGGTGTTTGTTCTCTTCATCAAACAGACTGTCCTCAGCTGCATCAAAATGCTTTTGTGGCCGATAATGTGCGATTAGCGCGGGCTGGCCTGGACTGCAAGTGGCGGAGACATGAATTATTTCAGGCTTTGTTCTCTGGTGGCTGCATGTCGCGCCCACACATTCAATGAAGCCATCTCATGAAGTTTGAATCAAGGACAACTTAAATTCTATATCCTGGGAGGAGGGCAGGGGGAGGTGGAGAGGCGGGGCAACGTGAAAGCATTCTGGGGATGGGAGGAGAGAGTGAAGATTTGCGTGCATGTGGACGAGTGAATGTCTGAAAGGGAATGTTCACACTGTTACAAGACTGTCAGAGAATTCGTCCTACTGTTAAAGCACCTCCGTGCATTTGTTTGAAATTTTTAACAGTCGAATTCTATACTCGATGGAAGGGTCTGGAAAGTAGGCCTACAGCGACGTGTGATTATTTCTGTTTCCTAAAAAGGATTTCATCTAGCCGGAGAGTTCCATTATTCTTTTCTTTATTCGACGCCTCAGTTGAGAAGGGTTTTATTATATGGAAAAAGGACATTAGAGCAAATGAGTCATTAACAAATCATGAGGAATTTCAATAAAACCCGTCAGTAAATTACCTGTCTTCGGCAAGGAGAGCCAACAGAAAGAAGAAGAGAGAGGGAAGAGAGGGGTGATCCGAATAGAGGAGAGAGAGGCGTGGCGAAGGATGCAAAAACAAACATGAGAACGCCTTTTACAGTGTGTTTGTGTGTGTGTGTAGGAGAGAGAGAGAGAGCACACAATTGGACAGCTGAAGATTTACACCTGACTATCATAGAAGGGTCTGTAGCTAACTCCTTTGTTGAAAACGGTACAAACCGTAGACGGAGGCGAGGGAAGGAGGAAAATGGGAGGGTGAAGGGAGAGATACAGGTTACTGGAGACATACAGAACCTGCCTATCACCTGGTCATTCGTAAGGTTTAGCCCAGCGACAGGACCCGACATTTCAAAGAAAGATCGTCCTGCTGCCTGGTCGGCGAATTGGAAAACAAAGAGTAAGGTAGCGAAACCCCACAGAAAACACAATATGAACGAATGAAAGCTTTCCACGATGAAAATATCGGCGAAGGCCCAGTACTACAGGTCTTGCAACAAGGGTTGACCCATCGGTTGAGGTTCACTTGGAGAACAAGACTGCGACTGTGTGAGTCCAGACATCGGACCATTGATATTCGTTGCAAAGACAATTCATGACAGATCGGTCGAACGATAAATTAGATTATTTTACCATCTTTACAGTTTTAAACAGCATGCATCTCCAGAATTCAAGAAATCCGACAAGAATTTTTTTTTTCTCTCAACAATTCCCTCAACATTGTTTATTTTTGTTCTGTTTCTGTTTTTACTTGAACTGTTCCGCACATTGCGGCCACACTCGCACGAGAAAGCCAGTAAACTCAACGATGCAGAAGTCAGTCACTTCAGCAAACTGGAGGACACCGGAGGTCAGTCATAGTAAGCCAGTCAACTGGCGAACAAGGGGGATCACTGCATCCAGAGCGAAGGCGAGCAGCCGCGGCGGAAGTGACCTCTCCGTGCGCCATGAACGTGACAAGCGCGAGCAAGCACCGGAAGTGGCAGGACTGTGGCTCTGGGACCGGCTCCCATGTCCCGCCAGTGGCCGAGCCTAATCTCGGGCAGTTGATAGCGCCATTCGTCACAAGCTCGCTCGCCCTTCTCCGTCTCAGACCCTTTCCGCAAAGATGTCTGATGGATGGTCATTGCGTTCCTTGGACTTCTGGGAAGGGGCTGCGTCTGTCTCCACTGACTTGTGTGTATTTCCTACCCGCAGGAATATGTGCAAGTAGCATATATGTTCTAGAGAGAAATAATTCGTTAGCCCCCACAATTTTGTATTACATTTCTAAACCTGTCAGGTCCCCGCCCTAGTAGAGAACTGAACATTTTTTTATCAAAATAACTGGATTTTAGTTTCGTTACGAGATAACTATTGAGTGTTTAAAATGGCATTTCGCATGAATCCTTCAAAAGTTCTGTAAACGGCGGCATCATTAACATCTCTTCAACGCTTGGATGGAACCTGTGGCAGGTCCGTTAGCACCTCGGGTACAGGAGGATCATGGGATTCCACAATGTAACGGTGCGAATGGCAACGGCGGAAACAGATCGCATGTCGTGTACTCGTGTACTATTAGTCTAACGACTGGGTAATCACAGCAGCTTTTGAATAAGTATACACACCTGGTCTGCAGGTCGTCACACTGCATCTCGGGATATCAGCGTGACTAGAGGAGGTTGGAGGATACAGCGATTCCTGTAGTCCTGCCGCAAGTCATCAAGCGCCAGCACCCTTCATCGTGATTGCCTTAGTCTTGACATTATTTACTTTTCGTTTCTGAGTATCATCTATCTCTATGAATTGTTTGGTCTTCTTTCTGTATTTTTCTTGTTCTTCTTTCTCTCTGGATCCCTTGTTCTTCTTTTTCTGCATTTGTCTATTGCCTTGACATGAAAGCTTGAAAGCCTCCCATCATTTCCAGAAATCAATTAGAAAAAATTTCCTTGTTAAGGGCCATGAGCATTATTATTATTATTATTATAATTATTATTATTATTATTATTATTATTATTATTATTATTATTATTATTATTATTATTATTATTATTATTATTATTATTATTATTATTATTATTATTATTATTATTATTATTATTCTTATTATTCTTATTATTCTTATTATTATTATCTCAAAATCTTTGGCTTTCTTAACTTGCGTGGGTGGTGGGTCAGGGTGGAACTCCACAATTCTTGCTACAGTGTAAAAAGTGCACATTTTTCTGTCTACATTTATCATTATGCAACCGTTGGTCACATTGGGATTTACACGTGCGTACGAAGAAAGCAATACACGAGCTATTTCCGTGTGGTGCCAGACAAACGTTTTCAGCAGTGAAAGGCAACCAACAGAAACAGTTTTTTTTCCCCGCGTTTGGCAAAGGAGCCGGAAATGATGCCGTCTCCACACAATATAAGAAGAGAGGTTGGGACAAAACGCTCTGAGCATCTGGAGGCTGATGGAGGGCTAAAGCAGTGCTTTTGTCCCATTCTCTGTAGCCAGCATCCCACAGGAACTGACGAAGCTGAAAAGGTGATTGATGATGCTTTTCCTGTGGTACGCGCTGGGCGCTGTATGTGATGTGACCTTGATGCTCCCCCTTTTATTTATTTATTTTTTTGTTGCAGAATTGCAATCTTCTTGAAGAGGTGGGAGAGTGCTTGGACCTGTTTGTTTGTTTGCTTGGATTCGCGGTTTTATGTTGCTGATGTCTTATATTCTGACAATGGTTATTTAACTCAAAAAAGCTAGTTATAGTTTGGTATAAGTAGATATGAGTGGTCAGGAAAAGTAAGCTTCATAGTAAGCCAGATATTGTCTTAAAGGTTGTCACTTGACCTTTTAGGGCCCAAAGGCCTAACAAATAAACTATTCGTATTCGTATCGGGGTCAGATCCATTCCACAGCTGGGTCAGCGAGAGGCGCTTACGGGAATCGAACCGACAGATGTGCACACCTTCCGGGTTTGAACGCCTTTGCTAGACTATTAGACTAGGAGCAAAGACTCCTGCTCTCCGTCAAGTCCTGACCCACGTCAGTCCGGACAAAGATGGCCTCCCTGACAGGACGATCGGCTAGCAGAGATTACATCGTAACTCGCATCCCTGGCGGACATGCGCCTCTTACCCCGGGAATTATCTACTGGAAATTCTGTTTATCACCACGACTGTATGCCACATCGGGTCGTTGCCTTTTGCATCTCCGTCCCGACCCCGTCCTCCCCTCACCCCCTAACCCCATCCAAACTCCTAATGCCTCGTTTTGTTTTAAGCCTTTCATCTCAGCGGGGAAGGGGTGTGTGTGGGGTGGGAGGGATGTTGACTCTTACCCGACGACGATGAGCACTTCAGCGAATTGAGAACGAAGGAAGCAGGGACGGATTTAACATTCAGATTTGTATATAATTTTTAAAAACTTTATTTTGCTGGCTGTAGAGGAGGCGGGTGATTATGAAAAAAATGAGAGCATAAAACATTCATGAAAGTACCTCCTGGACACTCGCCATCGAGACTCTCCCCAGATAGATCGTCTGACATGAGTAAAAAGAGCCAGAGTCCTTTCAAAGGCTGTGTCATGACACGAGAAGCTGACACTGGGAGAGCTGGCAGGCTGCAAGTTGAAATCTATTGGTCGTCTTCTGATGGCGCAGGCCATTAATATGATTTCCCCAGGTAAGAGCAGGCAGAGGAGAAGACAACGACGGGGGCTGGGAGGAGCCAGCTATTGCGAATAGTTTAATTAGATTAGAAATGATTCATCAAACGAGTATCATCAGTTGTCCCAGTAATGGTGGTAAACGTGTGGTGTGGGTTGTCGGGTGGTGGTGGTGGTGGGTGGGGAGCTGGAAGGGGATTTAAACAAATGTAAAAGTTCAGATGATGGCAAAGAGCGGGTCTTGCGGCTGTCTGTATTCATGTGTGGACATGCGTTCGTGCTTGTGTACTTTTTTGATGGCTTGTGGGTTGTCAGTCGAAAACAACTAGCTGCTAAATAAAGTTGGCGGCCAGGGTTGTTTTTTTTCCTCTTCTTTCACCTTCTCTCATCGCGGATTCGTTTCCCTTCATGGAGGAAAGGGACAAGAGGCAGTGGACAGGACTTGTCGGGTGTCTTACATCTCTTTGTATCTTGAGAGTCTGAACACAGCTCCCTAGGCTGACCTGCTGGGGCTCTCAACAAGCCTCAAGTGTCTTCACACCTCGTGTGTTTTCTAACACCTGTCGAATACCTTCACAGCTGCTGAGTATGTTTTTACAGGTCTCGAGTATTTCAATGGATGTCAATAATGTTAACAGCTGCTGAGGATATTAGCATCTACAAATTATCTTCGCAGGTACGGCGGATCTTTATATTGAGACGTAATGATGATGATGATGATAATAATAATAAAGCAAAATTTATTGAAAGAAATGATGTAAGGAGTATGCTCTTGAAGAACAAGAATGTGTGACAAATAACAAAGGACCAGCAGCGGGTGGACTGGGTTAGGAGCAATACCCAAGGAAGAGGTGTGTTTTCAGTGCACATTTAAAAGACTCTATGGTGGGTAGATGGCGGATGTAGATGGGAGAGAGTTCCATTGTTTAGCTACACAATAACTTTAAATCATATAACCATGTTCGGTTCCCGAAGAGTAAGAAGACGATCATGAGACGAGGAACGGTGTTGTCTAGCTGGGATGTAAAAGAAGAGAAGTTCTGAAAAATAGTTAGGAACTTGCAGAGAAATTAAAACACAACACAGTTTGTACTCACTGCGGGAACGGATGGTTTTAATAAAATTTAAATAAAGTAATTAAAAAAAATTTCACTGAAGGGTTGTCTAACTATCTTTGGATTATGAAAGTGCATATTTGTTTCCAACAGTGAAGACAAAAGGGAAGAAAAGAGATTTCAAGAATAAACAAATGCGTAGATCAGAGTAGGATATTTACCGCTAGAGTAATACAATCTACACCATCTTATATATCCACAGTCAACATTATTGGTGGACTGTGTGGTCAGTTTGATTTGGCCACCTTTGAACAAAAATGAAAGTAAAAAAGGAGGATTGGTGGAGGTGGGTGTGAAAGGCTAAAAATCCATAGCCGCAAAAGATCACCATGGTAAAGTTCACACAATGACCCAGAAGTGGACGAAGGTTCCAGCTGAAATCGCGAGTGAAGCGCCCAGGCCGTGAATCAGAAACGCCAGGCTAAGTGGCTGCAAACCCTGCGCATCGAGGAGATGGAGGAAACAGATGAAAGAAACATGACTCCCTTCTGACGAGTGCTAAAAGAAACCCTCTCTAGAGACACGAAGAAAGCGGCCATCAGCCTTCATCAAAATTTCAAAAATCATCTTTTGCCGCAGGACCTCGGAAAACGGCAAAGGGCCAAGACGGACGGACGTGTCCCAAGGGAGAGTACTTCAATAGTTTCCCACCACGGGACAGAACTCTTCCGCAAATGGCAGCGCGCGAAAGTGGGACCCGGGAAGGACAAGACGGAAACAAGTTCAGAATCGCCTTTTGTTGTTTCTCTGAGCTCGGGCATCCTCGTTCACTTGCGAATGTTTTCATGGAAAATTGCTTTCAACGGCAACATCCGAATGAAAAGCAGAAACTGTGTGTATTCATAAATATCTGAATTATGACAAGATTTCATACTTTGAAGACTTGAAGAACAGTGTTTTCATTAATAATTTATATATTAAAGACAGGTGAATTCATTGTCAAGAGCTTAGTCACAAATTTGTTTTGTACACTAAAAACAAAAACTTAAAAGTTGTTTGACATTTACATCTCCAAATTTTTAATACCAGAATCCTGCTTCTGTCAGGATTTAAACTAAATTTTTTTGGTGACAATTTCTATAACAATTTGACTTTGTGTTTTATTTAGTATATATATTATGTTTATATATTACATATTTGTGCATAAACATATTTAAATATAAAGACGCACAAACAAAATTCATCCAACATTTCAAACAAAAGCAAACCCACGGCCGTGTTTTCAACACAAAAATCCGATACGAATTACCCAGACATCTTTCCCCCAGATAACCCGAAACAAATGATTTGATATTGAAACAGGAGATGGATTGGGAGGACGGGAAGACACAAGAAAATTGTTTTAGCAGCTGTTCGGTTAGAGACGTCCCAGATCCAAGGGCAGACCACTTTCTTCTTGACCTTTCTCTCGCGGCGGAAAGATAAATTAGGAGATGAGGGGTTCTTTAATAATGAAGGAAAAGTTGTCCTCCTGGGAGCCTGGCGAAGCGCCCCGCTAAGCTCAGTCTTATGGAATATTACCTCGATATGAAAGTTTTTCCGCAGTCAATATTTCCCCTCCACCCAGGGGACCTCCCGCTCCGCTAAGTGAAATTTGATTTTAAGGCGGACGTGGGGCAGTGCAAGAGCATGCCCAGGAGGTCAGGCCAAGACTGCAGCGCGAGACGACCAAGACAATGAAGAGAATCCGAGAAGAAGCCGTTACAAGTCGCGGCAGGGCCGCCATGGAGCTTCCGCCATGTCGTGAATTTTTTATAAGCGCCGATAGATGGCGGAGAGCACAAACGTGCGGAAGTTGTGTGCTGATGGTTTAATCACAATTTGTCACAGCCCGGAGTGCTGGGTCTCAGTCTCTCTGTCTTCAACTCAGCGAGGCCATTTTCAGGGTGTTACTTTATATGGGCAGGTAATTAATAACCTTTTTTTTTTTTTTTTTTGCTGCTCTTGAGCTCGTAGAGTGAGCGAAACAGAAAATAATAATAAATAAATAAGTGGACAGTGTATTCTTCGGTCAAATACCAACTTTCCAAAAATCTTTGGAAAATGGAGTGTCTGGACAGATTGCTGTGTAGGTGAAGACACCAAGTCCCATGTGAAAAGACGGGAAAATAATCGTCAGAGAGACGAGTAGTCGTATGTGGAAGAACTTTTTGTGAGGTGGCGACACATGTTTGTGTGTGGTTCAGACAGCAAAGGTCAAGGGGCAAAGAATTAGAAGGGAATTCGTTCTTTGCAGGCAGTGATAGACTATTCATATTATCACGCTTAATATATTCAGAATTCGTTTTTAATAATGAACAGTTTTTCTTTATTTCCGACTAGTCAAATAATTTGCCATTAATAGACCCTCTAGCTTATCAGAATATTTGTCATAGGCATGTTTCGTCTATTGCGATATTATGTTTTCAAACATTTTGGATTTCAAGCTTGTGTGTGTGAGTGAGAGAGAGAGGGAAACGAGGAGCGAGACAGAAGGGGGCAGAGAGGAACCCTCCTCAAATTTGTGAAACGTTCTGCAATATTTCAACATCAGATATTAACATTTTACAGCATTTCCTGAAAAAGAACCGCATGAAAGACAACAAAGTACCCCGGGTAGCCTAACCGGATGATAAGTTGCCGGATTTAGACGCCTAGTTGGAAGTGTGGGGTGAAAAATTCTTTTGCAGTTATTGATACCCACAGCCTTGCGCATGCGCACAGAGAGGAGCGAGAGAGGGATGCAGCGTGAGGAAGATAAAGATAAAGAGAGAGATGCGAGAATCTGAGAATCTGCCTGCAGACTGGTGCGCTGCTCGTGTTTCATCCATTAAGGACAGCAAATCGCAACTTTTGTCGCAAGGCCTTTTCAGATAAAATCGGAGGCCTTGTCAAACTTCCCCACAGGAAATCCAAGAAGCATGAGCGCGGCCATGCGTGAGAGAAAACGTCTTCCATTTCGAGCAGCACTAAGGGTCTCTCCCACTGATGAGGGATGAGGCGACCCGGGTGCACACAGTCCGGGGCTCGTCACCAGCTCAGGGAAGAACGTGAGACACGAGGTTCGGATCTCGTGTCTGTCTACACATATTTCTCTCCTTTATGTTGCACCTGTTCAGGGAGTGGGTGTGTGAACATCTAGCTTCCTTTTTTTATACATCGTCTTCTTATCCAGACTTATACCCAGAATGCGAAGACATCTTCATGGAGAAGCACATTCCTATTAGATTATCCCACCCTGCCCCTTGGCACTTACTATTCACAAAAATCTTTTTGAGAGATTATTTTAAGAGCACAAAGATGTCAATCAGTTTTAAAATCTTCCTCTCCTCCATCCAAAAAAATGTGGGAGGGAGAAATGAACGGGTGGAGGTAGGGGACCACCAAAAACCAGCGCAAACAACCTCCAAAACAAAATAAAAACTTCCCTAAGGTCGAGCGCAATGAATCCAATTGTGTTCAGGCCCTCGAGTGGGTTGTCGCCTCGTTCTCTGTAGTCAAAGCAAACCAAAAAATTTTCTTTGACAACATTGTATGCACGAATGTCGATGACTGATTCGCCACCACTCCTCACACCACACCCGGGGTGCTCCCCTCCCACTCAAACGCACATCGACGAATCCTTTAGAGACAGCGCCGCACGGCGACATTGAAACAGAAACACGACACTACCCACAAATGGAACGATACCGAGGAACATTTTTGTTTGTTAAGGAAAGATATAAATTTTCTTTTATTCACAAACCTATCCCAGGCATTGAAACGCCGCCAAACGCCAGAGGTTCAAAGAGCTAATGTTCCTGTGTGAGCTCCGCATCCCATGGCTACATCAAGTATGACAAGCCGCCATGTTTACAGTTACTGCATTGTTCCACTTCGGTCTCTGCAGCTAGAGAACCATCCTTGCTGGCGAGGATGGCATTGGGAAAAGTTTTCACAATGAAAAGGTGACATCTGACGCATTGAAACGCTGGGGTTTGATGGCGGGCGACAAGGCTGTTTCGAAAGTGGATACAGGCTTGACGAGTGGTCGGGTGGGAGGGTGAGGCCAGTACCCGGGGGTGGGGTTGTGGTGGGGGAGGATCCTGTATGCAAAAGGTGGAGTGGGTGGTGGAGATAGGGTGGGGAAGGAGAAGAGGATGGCAGACGGGAGGATTAATGGAGAAGACAAATGGACATTAGCAGGACGCAGCACTGAGCCGCCGTGACATCTGCGTTCAGATCCCGGTGATGCCTGGAACCGAGGATTCCCCCTCCCTGGCATCTGTAGAGTGTGTGGCTGAGTTTGTCATGTCGTGTCATGTCGTGACGAGCCACAGTTAGTGGCCAGCAGCGGTAGTCGCGGTCAGTACGGTTGCTGATGGGGGTGATCAGAGATTTACACAGAATTGTTTTCTTGCCGACAGCCAGTGACAGTTGTCTTGCTAACGACTGAATTACAAAACGTAAATAAAACCTCATTGTTATTTATTAAAAAGGTAAAACTTGAATGCCAAACTCCGGAGATAAGAAAACAGCAACCATGGATCAGTATACCCGTCATCATCATCGTCGTCGTCTTCATCAAATTTGTAGAGGGAATATTTCTACATACAGCTAAGAAACACGAGCAACATGGACTGAAGCTTGTGAAGGAGGGAGGCGGGCAGTCGCTCATGTCACGGTGTCCTCACTGGTTTCTTCGTTGGACCTTCATTCTGAGTCAACCGAGCTACCCCTCATCCACCCAGCCCCACCCCTCCTACATTTCATCTAGCAATGACAGCTGGATGCTAAAGAACTTTCAGCAGTTCATTTTTCAAAGAACGATTGATTCAAGGACAGTCGTTTGCATAATAATGACACTTCTACAAGATCCTGGCATGATTTTGCCTCCCTTTTCTGGGAATCTTCTTTGCCGAAGACGCATTTAGCACATTTGCTAAATAATCAAGCGGAAAAACGGAAGAAGAATACGCACAATAATAATAATAAAAAAAAAAAGCACTCGGCAAGGGGATACCACCATGAAAAGGTCGGCACCTCCTCCTCGTCCTTTTTAACGATGGAGGGGAGGTATCGCCGCACCATGTAAAGCAGCGCCCCCTTTCTTCCTTCCTTGAAAGCATATGGGCAGGTAACTCGTTTCTCCAGGCATGCGCATTGCGCGCCCTCAGCGTCAGGGTTAAGAGGTCTGATCGCCATATTGCGTCGACGACATCCGCCGTGAATGAGAGAAGAGAACGAGAGTTACGACAGGGGCGAGAGGGTGTGTCCGAGAGGTGGGGCGAGTTAGCAGGTACCCCCTCGTGCCTCAGTGACGAAGTCGGAGGGAGGACGGGAGGACGGCGGCAGAGGGAGACGCCCACCTACCTAAGAAGGAGGGAAGATCAGGCAGGAAGCAGTAAATGGCTGAAGAAGCCGTTTGTCACGTGCCATGGCGAGGAGGATGCTGGTGACGGCTGAGGGCTGTGCAAGAGTCGATTGGTCCGCTGCAGCACGTGACACACAGAAATGTTCATTTTCTTTTGAAACAGAAAAGCGTCAGATTCTCATTTATTTTCCTTTATTACACACTTGTGTTTCAGTCCCCGGATGATCCGTTTAAAAATGTGGTCGTAATTTCCTTCCTTAACTTTAATACTTATCATCGTTTTGGAAATAAGCTATAAGAAATACTTGTATTATTTTATGATTATTAAAGATGGCGCCAATGATTCTCATAAGACAGTTTTAACAGCAGCATAACACCTGAGACTAACCTGACCGAAACAAACAACAGACAAGATGTAGTCGATGTGACATCAGTGTGTGTGCGGTCAACCATGTCGTCAGGCCTGCTGACGTTGAGGTCATGTCAGGTCAACCATGCGCCCAGACACTCGTGACTTGGAGGTGTGGAGCTGTTTTCCGGCGACAAGTTTCCCAGGAAGCTGTGGACTCGCGTCGTCGCGCCGACTCCATCTTGTGATGACGCGAGGCGGAGAATTGAGGTCGACGACAAAGCCTCGGCGCCAGATGACTAATCTTTTAATTATTGCCGCTTGTTCCCGCTTACTCGAGCAAACTGAGTTGTGCCCCTTTATGATGGCGACCACGCCACCCTTACCACCCAACTCCTCACGGTTCGAGTCTCGGGGTTGGAGGGGGAGGGGTGTCTGTGCCCTATCTCCGTGCCGCTGTTCAGACACAAACCTTGCAGCCTCACACGATGCTACACAGAGACTGGGGGACACCGGCAGTTGAAGTGAACAAGTCTGGTCTGACATGCAAACACACTGAACTTAAGGCTTTAAGTGAACATGCAAACATACTGAATTCCGAACTTTTGTTGTGATTGGTGCTGAGACTGTTCACCGTTTAATTTGCTTTAGTAATGGCGAACGTTAGACGAGTGAATTACGCTCAGTCGATCTCGCTCCAGGCGCTGAACAGTAGGGGACGTAATATGCAATGCACACTCGATTATCGCACCTGTCTAGTAGTCACTTTGTAAGAGCCTCAGTGTAAGGAAAGGAGGTAACAAATATTTATTTTTCTCTCACTAGTCCATTAGAGGTGTTTATGACAAGGTAACAATGCACTTTCTCTCTGCGTCCCCCCCTGTGTGAGTGAGAGAGAGAGACTATTGCGTGTGTGAGAGAGAGAGAGAAGTGAGAGAGAGACTATTGCGTGTGAGAGAGAGAGTGAGAGAGAGACCATACCTAATGGAAGAACATTAATTCAGCTCTGCTAAGTCTCCTCGGACATCTAATTTCTTTGTACAAGTTAGCGGCTTGTTTGCGTAACACGCAGCCAATCCATCACATAGAGGAAAATTGAAAAACATTTCCTCCCTTCTCCACAAAACAAAACCCTAGAAAAAAGGATTCCCCCCTCACCCCTCACTCCCCCCTCCAAAAAAAAAAAAAAAAAAAAATCAGCATCTAGTCCACCCGTCACGCGAATTCACCCTTTATGCAATCGCTGCGCCAGAAGACCGGGTGGCAGAGCCTCTCGCACCCGCATGAACACAGGCCCCAGATGTGAGGGCACGTGACTTCTCGTCACGCACGAGATATCGCGAGTCTCTGCAGAGGAGGCACAAGACCGCACTCCCAGGAGGGATCTGTGGCTCGTTGATTAACTGGGAAACATAATCGGCGGAGGGGCTGCAGAAGGCGACGGCAAGGAAGCCGACCCAAAGGTGACGTCGGAGGGAGAAGTCCGTTGTTGCGAGGCGCAGGGTGTGTGCGCCACGTGTTACGCCGCGTGCGGACTGGTCGTGCGTGGTGTCAGGCGCTGACCTTTGCCGCTGACCTTAGTGGCTTGCCTAAAGACTGCAGCGACACAAACGTCACACTTCCTTTTCTCAACATTGTTGTAATACAAGAAAATGGAGAGTGAAGGAGGGTACAGACCGACAAGGGCGAGCACTGGCTTACGAGTGACGTTTTCTCTGTTAGTGAACATTTATTTAAAGGACAACACGAGCGCTTGGCGAAAATCGCTGGAAATATAGCATAAATAATCACAAAAATATATTCCGGTGGTACTTTATGACGAAAAGGGACGAAAAATTTGTTATTAATATTTTTTCTTAATCACACAAGCAACTGTCGAGAAAACAGGAAGTGACGAAAGTGTGTTATTAAAATTGGTATTAATTAAAAGGGCATTATTATTTTTAAAAATAACATCGTATGCATTTTTTTGTGAATTAGAAGAGAAAAGATGTAATCCTTGGTTAAAAAAAAGACAGACCAGGTCACAATGGTCTTTTGCTAAATGTTCTTTTTCGACTCTCGGGTGGAGTTTGTACTTGTTTAGGAAATCGTAAAAAAAATGGTTACCATCAGTGGATTTACTTTGTTTAGTGATCTGCGCCCTACTTAGCAACAGAGACAATGTAAACTGCGATGGCCGTGATTGTTGCCCATTCAGTTTTAACCTGGAGAATATTCGCGCGCATATTCAAATTCACTCACACACATGCACACATTTATGCAAATTTCTGTTGGTTTGCAGAGATAAGTAGAATGAAATGAAGCTGACAACATCCCGGAGACTGAGACAGAGACTGAGATGCTCCCAAGGCCAAGTGTGTACACGATCTCTCGGCGAGACGCTCGGCCTTCGTCTTGAGTCCTCCAGTCTCCCCCCTTCGCCTCCCCCTGCGCGTCCTCGCCACGCATCGCCGCGTCCTTTCATCGCGCCACACGTGGCTGCTGTGGGTGGCGCACTTTATTGGAATGGAGCCGCGCGGCCAATCAGCTGGCGCGCCACGTGCACGCGCACACGTTCGCTCGTTTTCGACGCCAACAGCAGCGGAGAGAGCGGAGGAGGAGGACGAGGAGGAGGTAGATGACGACGAAAAGGAGGTCCGCTTTTGTTGTCAACAGACGATGGGGTCCATCTATATGGCGTATCGGGTATTGTGCTCTTCAGGCATCTGAATCCACAATCCACTGTCCCTCTACCAACCCTCCAGCAACTTCCCAACCTCCCCCCAGACTTTTATTTGTTTGTTTGTAGCTTGTCTAGATGATAATCTTATCTTCCCTGTCTTTTGCAGTTTTCATTAAACTATTTTCCCTTCTTTGGAACTTCTCGACGACAGACCCGCGCCACTCCAGCTCAAGTATGAAATCCATACGAGAGTCAAAACCTTGTCGAGATCGACCGTTGAATCGTTGCTTTCCCTCATCAAGGCGAGAGCAGTTGGCAGTTGGAATGGCGTCATAATGGACGGCTGGACAATGGCGGCAGCATCCCGCTGACTCGGGGCAAAGACTAGTCTGTGATGCTGGAGGAGGCAGTCTGCGTGGTCGGCAGTCTGCGCTGTCCTCTGTCGGGTGGGCCACGCGCCCGTTGACGAACTAATTGAATTTGATCATAAATGTTTTGGGTTGAACAATAAGATGGCGCCTGGCTCAAAGGGTCTAATGAAGAAGGGACTGGCGCCTGTGGGATCGTTTGTGAACGGATCTCTCCGATGTGGTCTCTTTGTGCCGAGGGAGGGAGGTGAAAGGGGGGTTGAAGGATCAGACCAGAAATCGGAACGACTAGCAAGCGCCCGATGCTGTAGGGAGGCTGAGTGGTACGTTGGCCAAGAGGATGCAGTTGTTGATGTTGGAAAGAAGTACTTACATCCAAAGGTGATTTCGCACTGTGGAGGGAGGGGGCTTTGGGTTTTATGGGGGAAAATGACAGGGGTGAGAAAGGGGAGGGTTTAGGGGAGGTGCTTTGTCACTGGTATGAGTTACTGTTCTTGCTGACCTCTGACCTTTGGTCTAGGTCTCTAGGAGGCCGGTAGGGCGGTCCGGTGGCGCAGCGGTTAGCGTCTGTCACAAATACAGTGAGGGTTGGCTGTCCTGGGTTCAATTCTCGTCTCGGTCACGCTGTTCTTTCTGTGCATGTGGCATCTGTTTACATAAATCTGTTTACATAAATCACCAGTTCCCCTTCCCTTAGGAACCCTTTAAGGTCCGCAGCTTTACTGAATGCCGGTCGACTTAAAGTAAAGCTATACTTGTTTACAAATGCTAGGAAGAACACCTTATATTTATTCTTATGATTTTGAAATGAATGGTTAAATAGCTTTTTTTTTTTAGCTGGTAGGTTTGACATTGGTGTCCAAGCAGTGATAGATTTTATATATTTGTTTTTAGGTTACTTTTTGGATGCTGTACTTGTACCACTTTCTTCTTTTAATGTCTTCAACTCTAAAATCACAACAAGTGACAGGCATAGTTGTTTAGGTGGGCTGAGAGGACTATTTGTGTTTCAGTGATTTCATCCCTACATCAGCTTCTACTTGTTTAAAACCTTTCTGTTTTTTTTTCTTTCTTGTTTATTTTCATTATACTTAACAGTGTCTAGAGGGCGCTTTGTTTATCTCCACAGGAGCATGTAAATAGATATTTTGTCCACTCTACACTCTTGTCCATCAAGTCTCAGTCTAGCTACTTTAAAATAATAAGATATATTCGATTTGTTTAAAAAAAAAATGCATTGCTAGACGGATCATCTATGAGTTTCCTGCTTCCTTTGTCTTCATTTTTACATCTCTCTCTCTCTCCTTATTTTCACCGCTCGCTTCATTGCTGCTCTTTTCTCTGCTGATGAAACAGCGATGTCGAGGCTGGTAATGTTATGATTTGTATTGTGTTTTATTGCCAGTCTTGACAGTTTGTCTGCCTCTTCATTTCCTGTAGTCCAGTATGAGAGGATACCCAGCAATTAATCTCACCAGACCCTTTGTTACTCTTGTTTTATGAGAGTTGTACTGAGCAGTAGGTCGGCTTATGGAACTCGGGGCGACTCTCTCTCACTCACAGCTTTTATTATGAAATGTTTTACGGCAAATCGACATCCATGCATCGACCTACTCGTAAAGAGAATTTTCAAATCGTAGTAAAGCAACAAGAGTGTTCTCCCCTATCGTTTTTATTCCTTCCTCTTCTCTCTCTCTGTTTATTTGAATGTCTCATCCCCTAAACCTCTTATTCTTTCCTCAGGATTGTTGGGATTCATTGCGTTGCCAAAAGTTTATTCACGAAGTCTGTTCCTGTTATTTTGTATCATTTTCTTGGATTGCTGTTTCCGGTTTGGGAATTGTCAGTCAGGCCTATAGAGTCGCATAAAGTCATTATCGTTATTAGAGACATTCGTCCCCTTAGATTCGTTAGATTTTCCGTTATGAGGGTTAATCGCATCCGAAGTCCTTTTCCTCATCGATTTCATCGTTTGTATTTTTTTTTTTTTTTTATCTTCAATGAGTAGGAAGTGTGCGATTGTAGCACGTGTAACAAATGGATTATTGTCAGAATTTATAGAAATAACTGCTCTGGTATATGCTTATGTGTTAGGTACCCGACTAGACCCCGTTGGCATGTAATACCTAGACCACGGACAGGTACAGGTGGACTGCTGTCTGTCTGCCGAGACCAACGCTTAGCCTCTTGCGAAATGATCCACTGTAGTCTCGGCGAGCATAAAGAATGAATGAGACTAAACCGGAAGCTTTGTACACACCAGCCTCGTTTTAGTAATTAACTGGAAAAAAGCGTCTGCATGTCCAGTAATACAAGCTCGTGCCTCGACTGATGGTCTTGGTTATTGTTTTGCTCTAATAAACAATTTATACCTTGGTGATTAGAGGAGACGAGTGTTTGTTGGTTGAAGGTAGTTTGTGAATGTTGTACTTCGTATTACATGCTGACACCTTGTGTTGAAAATTTACAAATTCTCCTGTTGTCAAAAGTATATTGTTTTCGCTGGGCGTGGAAGCCCCACAAAAGAAAAATGATCGTTTTTGTTGTGTGTTGGGAAAGGATGCTCATGTCATGTCATATGTGAAGTCCACGAGATTTGGATTTCAAATAAAAAATTTACTACGCGTTAACGATGTTCATTAAATGCTTCAATAACTTCAATCTTTTGTCAAAATTGCGGATTTAATTTGTCATTGCAATCTCGTCAATAATTCTGGAGATATCCGTTTGCTGAAACCCTAACCACGGAAACGATTCGTTGTTTCATTTCATCCAAATTTCTCTTGTTTGCTTGTGAAAAACCGAAAGTTCTTCTCTGAAGCTGATTTTGATAGCCACGGTCATCGCTTTCAAAACTGTTGTATCTAGTTTAGACCAACTACGAGTTGGTTTGAAATGTAAAAGAGAAAAGCAAATTTGAAACTTTCTAAAGGGGTGAGCGACGAGCATGGCGGAAGGTAGGACGCGTTTGCACCTGCATCGGATGGACCCACATACGAGACACCTGATGATCATAATTTTCAAAAAATACTTGTGCAACATCTAACAGAGTCAAAGATTAAAAACTTTTCTAAATTTGCTTCGCTAGAAAAGTTTTTTTAAGTTTTAGAAACATGTTGTGCAACTAGGACCTGGGAGGAGATCTTGTCTCGCAACTCTCGTCTTTCTCTCCTCGTGACACTTGTTTTAGGGTCGCCATGGGTGAGATACAGATGCTGGTGCCCTGTAAAATGTCACTCCTCTCAAGATAAAAAGTTTTTGCAGCCAAGACACTGCAGAGAATTCAGAAACTTCCAGACACTAGGTCTCATGACCAAGAAGTGAATATGCGTCATAGGATGAGAAAACAATAACAATATGTCAAAACAAACAGTTTTGGCTCGTCTGTGCTACCGTATTTCGTCGCAAATAAATAAATTAACACCTGTAAATTCCGTTTTTACACAAAGGTTGTGGGAATTAAAGGTTTGAAAAGGACATGCTAGTCCACAAATATTCACCAGCCCTTTCAACTATTGTCTGTGTGTTTGTTATCATGTCTGTCTGTTTGTCTGTCTGTTCTCTCTCGTAACTCTTTCTCGGTTGTCACTGTAACTGATGCAGTGTGTGCAGCTCCCTGGAAGGTTTCCTATCCTAAACTCGAACCTTTACAGAATAAAAATTAGGGCAAATTAAAATATTTTTTGTTTGGTTATCCCAGGATGACACAGTTTTGTGAGGTGTAGCAGCGGGTATATGTATGTGGATGCATGTGTACTTGTATGTATAGAAATATGTACATGTGGAGGTGTGGTTGTTCTGTGTACCTGTGGTTGTGTAGATGCATCCAGGTGTTTGGTAATAAAGAGATTTTAGCATTACTTTTTTTTCTACCAGCAGTCCAGTAATACAAGTTCGTGGTAAGACTCATATATTCCGTACCCTGTCAACATTACAAACTTTTCGTTTTCTTGAACCGCCTTAGCTCCTGTCCTGCCTTGACTTCGAAACCAGATGTCAGTCGGTTCATGGATCACATGACACTGCGAGTGGTAAGATGGCCGCATGATGGCTTCATCAACTTCTATCATAACGGTCAGTCCAGAAGCTTTAAATACGCAACACTACAACCTGTCCTTACACCTGACATCACCCTGGCGTCGCACTCCCTCCGTCTCTCCCCCATCCCTGACCCATCCCTCCTCACCTTTACCTGCACGTGCAGATCTCAGAAATGGTGGCGAAGTGAAAAACAGCGGTTATCCCG
The DNA here is from genome assembly GCF_003073045.1 of Pomacea canaliculata. NCBI lineage: Eukaryota > Metazoa > Mollusca > Gastropoda > Architaenioglossa > Ampullariidae > Pomacea > Pomacea canaliculata. The sequence goes on along the minus strand of NC_037597.1, from coordinate 4,954,124 downwards.
CGCGCGCTGACAGGAGCCCGGATGCGAGACGTCGTGGCTAAGTTGAGGCCAAGCCGGGTACCTTCCCCGGCGTCACGGAATTAATATTCCATTTCCTTTCTCCTCGCCATCGCCGGGGCAAGAAGACGCGGCGGCTGAGCCAGGTTAATTGCCTTTGAATGGAACAGAGATGTTATCATCCTCCGCCCTGAAACTGGATGCCACAGGTAGGAGCCAGGGACAAAGGCGCCGGGGAGGGGCGGGGAGGTGTGGACGCTGGGGCTGGGTGGAGAGAGAGAGAATAAGCGAAAGATTAAGGGTTAGATGGCTAGCCACGACACACGTAATGTAAAAGGAGAAGATCACCGCTGACTAAGTTTGATGAGATCGAGTGATCTGCCCTATTTTCCAATCAGGAATAGCAGGGGAGGGAGGGGGAGGGGTTGGGAGGGTAGAGATTTTTCTGTATTCTGTCTTGGGTTTGTTCTCGTTCTGCGTGGATTATTCCAGGTGTCCGCAAGGACGAGCACTGCTGGACAATCGGTTTCTGGACTTAAGGGGCATAACTAATGTGTTTGGTGCGTGTGCGTTGGTGAGTTTGGTCTTCGAGCAAATTATATTGTTAGGCGACACGCAGTAGCATTGTTTGTGTTTGTGTGTGTGAGAGAGAGAAATGTTATGCGATGCACACGCCCTATTTTTTCCATTGTTTTTACAGGACAACACGAGTACAATTTTTCTTTAAAGATCGGGTTAAGTTTATTTTAAAATAATAATTCCCAAAATATGAGTACATGTATATAATTATGATTTAATTTCAAGATATAAGCCTTGAAACATCTGCTGATGATCACTTGAAGGCACTCTCACCTGCCACAAGGAAAGCAGAACAAGATTACTCTCTTATACTAGAGAGTTCTATTGCGCTCCAGTAGTTGTAACAGTGAGTGCAGCTCAGTTCAGCAAATCTCTGCATGCCTCCACTCAGATGAAAGAAACATTGTCTCGGGTTGTGTTCAAAAAGCGGATTTTTTGCCCAGAAAATGAATCGGATGATTTGGAATACAGCCCTTCATAATTTGACTTTACTGAGAAGCTATGACTGAACTTAAGAAATAATTAAAAGGTCCAAACCCAATTCTCTTGACAGACTGGTAAGAGATCGTTCTCCATAGAAAATGTAATGGACAACATATTATTATTATTATTATTATCTGTTACTGAGTTGGCACATATTTCACAAATATAGTCGTGTGTTGGTCAAACTGTCCGAGCAAGAATAACCTTAATTAAGCAACATCCTTCCTGTCGTCCACTGGCAGCTTTGTGCCCACCCGACAGTTCAAAGGTTCGATGAAAAGACCGACTCAGGAGCAGGTCGTCAGGTAAGCGGGACCGTCACGCTGCGTCAAGGCCGGTCCGTGACGTGCACGCTCTTGCTGCGGCGTACTGCACGTGCAGCTCGAGGTCACATTTTCCCCAGAGTGCCGCACGCGCGAGATAAGCCGAAAGGGGAGAAACGGGGGAAAGGGTGGATGGCAGGGGAGGTGACTCGCGAGTGGCAGTCCATAAGCCGCCGGCGCGTGCCGGAGTACAAGAGAACTTTGGATTACAGCGCCATCTTCGCCAGCACCGGCGTCAGCAGCGGTCACCGTGCATTGGTGTAATCAAACCTTAAGACTGGCTGACGGGAGGTGAGGGGTGGGGTGGGAAGGGGAGGCGACTGGTTGACGAGAGTAACTTTATTCAGTTTTAGTGTCGTGTGGTGTGAGGAGTGGTTGTCCGAGCAAGTACCGTACACAGAAAATACTTTTCACGTCCTCGGAAGCCGAGCTACGGCTGCTACATGACAGCATAACTTTTTAATTAAATGTTTTTAACTGTCAAACAAATTGTTGCAAAATAATTGTTAAAAATTCTTCTTGATCGAATGTGGGTTAGTGTGTCATTTTTTTTAAACTTTCACATTCGAAAGTACGTTAAAAAATTTCAATAATAAAATTATTGGTAAATCATACTTTTTGTTTTTAGTCAACAGAATTTCGTTGGCAACTGTCAAATATTTTCTCAAAACCTTGACAGATACAATGGTACATTATGATTTACACTTTTTTCTTCGAAATGGAGTTGGGGGAAAGGGGGGAAAGTACGAAACAAGGGAGGTTAAAACACAGTTTCTTTTTTATTTGAGAGTTTTAGCGGGACAGACCATCACACGGTCAGTGGCTGTGGGGACATTTTAGTCTCTGGTGCGCAGACATTTCACACGTGCACAACACCCTGCGCACTCACCTACAACCACCCGTGATGGCGCAGGGAGCGAGACAGAGACAGGGGGAGACGGAGAGTTTCAGCGCCCTCTGCACACTCATATCCAAATTATACAACAAGCGCCTGGCGATGGCGGCAATGAAGTCAGGGCGCTCGCACGCCTGTATCCCTCTACAGGACAAATTTACATGCATTATTCGAGGCGTCCTCGGCTGAAGATGCTTTCTTCCCGAAAGGTTGTGTTTGGTCGTGCAAACATGGCCGCTGTTTGGTGTTTAGTGCGAGACAACATGGTCGCCGCCAGCCCACTAGCCCCATCATCTGCATCTGATTATTGGCGTTTTCTCACTTCTTGATGCTCGGGGTGGTGGAGGGTCGGGAGAAGAGGCGGGTGGGTGGATGGAGAAGGGAACCGGGTGCATTGGGAAGACTGTTTGGATTTCAACCGTGAATAGATTGGTGGTGAATGTTCTCAAGAATTTTTTGTGTGTTCTTTCTTTTTCTTGTAGTTGCTCTTGTGAATAAAGGTCGAGATGATGAGGTGAGGGTTCTTATGAAAGAGCATCCACTGTTTGAAATTAGAGCCTAAAATCATTGGTTTCCCTGTTGCCATGACAGCAGACGAGTTCCAGTGGCCTGATGGTGGTATGTTCATGTAGAGGTTAGAAGGTTTTGTCTGAATAGTCATTAGTGTCATGTGTTTTACCTGAATCTTGGATGACAAAGGTGTTAAACCTGTGTGTAAAGGTGATAACAGTTGTGAGAGACTCGTGACAAACGTGTGATCACACGGGATAAATGTATGTTTGGGCGGTATATAGCAATGTTCTGGTCTGTGTCAAGCATGTTCTATCTCGTGTCGCCATGGTCACATTTGTTTTTAATGGTGTCCGCCAGTTTTGGTGATCTCTTTTCGTCTCTTCCAAACTTTCACACCTCCTTACCCGTCCTTTGGGAGTTTTCTACCTTAGAATAATTAGACGAAGACTAGACAAAAATGCTTGTGTGTGTGTGTGTGTGTGGGGGGGGCTATATGTGTAAAGTAAAAAACAACAACCAAAGCAAAAAACAACCTTTACCTAGGCAGTGGACAGAGCAAGGATGTAGCTTCTTTCTAATAATGACAATATAATGGACGTCCATTCACTATGAGCAGCTTGCTTGACATTTTGTAAAGACACTGCTACTCTGCCACCACCACTGCCCTCGTCCATAATTTTCCTTCATGAAAGAACCCTGTAGACAAAAGACTTGCAGAAGCAATCTTTTTTTCGAAGAAAGTTAAGGTGTAGAAATACACATTGAATTTCTAAGAGGTCTGTGACATCTGTTGTGGACATTTTTACAGGTCTAGTGCACTGCATTTTTTCTTATGGTTTGGTAAAGTTCTTTTCAAGACAATACAAAAAAATCTGATGGCTGATCGTTCTTTCTTTCTGTCCTCAAGATATAAACATCACGCACAGAACACAGACGTCAGAATTGTACATCCACAGGTGTACGTTGTCAAGGCGACAACCAATGAGAGAACTGGGACTACAAGTAAGATTATCTGTATTCAGACAGAGTATCAATAGTTTGATTTCCTTCCATGCATGGTGTTTGTAGGCGTGGAATGGCCGAGGATGGAAATTTATCTATCTTTTACTGTCTTACCCAGTCATAAAATAAACCGCACCCCACTAGACCTTTAAGTTCGCACACATTGTCGAATTTAAGGCTATATTTTTAAATTTCACACGAACAGCTGATTTGTCTATCAAATAAAATTTGTCAACCGTAGTGATATATATATAAAGTTGACAATATAGGAGGGGTAAGAAGACCTGAGGACAAAGACAGCTGAAGTAAGAGATAAAGACTGTTCATCACAAAGCTTTGATCATTCCTTGATAATACTAATATTTATACCGTTGGTGGATAAGTACTTCAGTACTTATTTGAATCTTAGGACGGACCAGACCGAGTTCATGGACATTTATGTTTCGGTCACTGACTGCTCACAAAGAATGCGGGTCTAGGTGGGACACCCCCGCATGGACCCTGGACACCTGGACACTTAACGATGGCTCGCTGTCTTCTCTGTCAGTGTCCTCCACTGGCTGAAGATCGTCTGTATATATCAGTTTCCCTTATTTCCCCGCTAATGCTGGACATGCCATCAATATTCCTCCTGCGTCCATGAATCACTCCGCTGGCGGCGCTGTCAGCGTCTAGACAAGGGAAGGAAGGCAACCCGACCCATCCTGCAACTTATCTTCTGGAAAAATCTACACGAAGTCTTGAAGGACATGAGGCCACGTGCACGTGGCTTCTAGAGATGTGAGAGCCTGGTGACTTGGCAGAGCTCGGTGGACAGCCCCGTCATCAGAGTCAGGATATGAGGCCCGTCGCCTGGCAGCACGGACCATTACGAGAAATTCAAATGGTGGCCGTGGTGGTTGCAGCAGTCGTGGCGGCCTCATTACCAACTGTCAACACCGGGGCGTCTGGGCTTTCAGCCTCCGCAGCCAGCATCGTCAGCGACAAGCTGCAAGTCCAGCCCAAGAAAGCCATGACACTGCAGTTGACAATGGCGAGAGAGTCCAGTGTTTCGATTGTTATCTAAATTTACCTTAATGCCCTGCTGAACACCACGTGATGGCTGCGCGGGGACATCCGGGCATACGCCAACGCGAGCTCGCAGGAAACGGCTGGGAGTTTATTTTATTTCTTTTTTCTTCTTCCTTTTTTTTTTACACTACGTGTCAAACAGAATTTCGGAACGTTGGGCGGTGGCGGAGGAATTAAAATGTGATAACAAAGAATGAGAAGGTGAAATCGATGAGAGTCGCGTGAGTTCTACTCTCAGTGTGCGCGCGCGTGCGTGCCTGTGTGAGAGAGACAGAGATGGAATAAGATGAGAGTTTGTGTGTGTGTCCTGAAAGATGACATTTTTTTGGGGATCACTTCTAGTCTACGGCTTGCATAGTTTGTAATTATTTGAAAACCCCATATAAGAGAATCATCATATGAACTGAACTCCACCACCACCACTACCCCACACAACATCATCATACCATCGACTTTAAAATTTATCCTGTGACATTTACAAGCACGTGGGATTGGCTGGGTTTGACTTTAGACAGCATATACACCAAAGAGACCTGGTCAAAGCTTTCTTCTTCGTCGTCAGTAGAGTCGAACCTGTCGCCAACACTGTCAGGATCGGATGCTCTGGGTTCCAATCTCGCCTCGGGTATACTATTCTTTCTCTGCATGTAGTACCTATTTAAAGGGTTATCTACTTTAGTGTCGTGTAGCATTCTCCGTTTCCCATGATGATGATGATTGTTATTATTATTCACGAGCAATGTGACTAGCTTTGTCTTCTTCAATACAAGGATTAAGAGTTAAAGTGAGAGACGGCTTTTCATTTTGTCTCCAAGATATTTGATTTGAGCAAGCTGAAGGTGCTGCAGACAGTAAGTAAGTTTTGAAAGTGGTCAGTCATCACAAACGCTTAATCGGATTAGGTTAAAAAATTAATTACAAAAATCATCAAAGATATTTTTCAAATCGTCCACACCCTGGTTGGCTGTTCTTGACCACACTTTCACATTCATCAGGCAGTTCGTCAAAACCTGGGTGGAGTATACACGGCTACCACTGATGGCAATGAGTCTTCAGCCTACTACTCACCTATGAAAGGTTTCTGGAACTAAAGATCGTCTGCTGTAGTGCATGACAACGACGGGCGTTGGTGTGTAATAGAGTAAACAAGATGGACGCCGGCTGTGTAATTACTTCAGCACACAAACCTAATCGCTTTTCTTTGATCAGAACAAGTTGAGGCCAGCAGCATATTAACTGCAGGAATGAAGAACTCCATCATCGCTGTCATCACTGTCAACCGCCGTTTTTTTAAAGGCCGAGAAGTTTAATGATTGTGTGTTCGTGGCGAGCATGAACACACCGAAGTTCGTGTGGACAGCAGAAGTGGATGAAACCTCTAGAAATAAATGATCGAAAGTCATTTTGTCAGTTAATCGGGGTGTTGTAGTTTTTTTATAACGATGATAATTATAGAAATTGAAAAAAATGGAGGGGATGAACTGGGGTGAGGTGGGGTGGGTGTGCTGAGTGACTGTGCGAAAAAGAGAGGAGAAAAGAAGACTGGTGTTTCTGTAGGTGTGAGTGCATGCGCACCTGTCTACCTGGTGGGATGTTACCTGTGGTGTTGATGGCATGAACAGCAGGGAAGTGAAGAATAAGTCTTTATTGAAACATTGAAACGAGAGACCGTTCATTTGTGAAGTTCAGCTTCGTCCTCAGTGTCACGTGTGTGAACATCATGCCAAACATTAAGTGCTTTTATGAATTAATAATAATGAATGTCAGAGGGAAGCACAAAAAGAAAAACAAAAATTTATTCAAAAAACAACCACACACAAACTAATTTTTTTGGACAATGTCTTTCCGGTTTTCAATGACTGAGTCACTTACGGTGCCTGTTACTTGTAGAGGACGGTAGAAGAAATAAAGGAAAACTGAAAGAAAAAAAAAAGACTTGCGAATGGGAAAGCCACAGCTGTAGATGGCGCACTCGCTCAATGATGTCACAGGAATACATGTTGTTATGTTCTGTTGTCTCAACGCCCTCGTCGCCCCAACAGTCCATGTGCTCATGACCTTTGTCTTGCCATAGTAGCGCCCCCAACTTCCGGCCCCTTGTGACGTGTCACTGTGAGGACGTCACCGTCTCCACGTACCGTAGGACGTAATTAGATAGATTAGAGGCCGGCCTTAACGGCCGAAGGAGGGCGGGAAGGGCATATTTCTATAATTAAAAGCAAATCAAGAAGATTGACCACGGGCCCCTGGGACGCGCGGCAGGCACGGAAGAGCCCGGGTAGGAGGGCGCCACCCCGGTCAGCTGTCCACGCCACGCCCACTGCAGGCTCGCCTTCCACAGCGAGGCTCGGTGGAGGATTGTGGGAGGACGTATGGAAACCTCCGCGTGTGAGAATTCTAAGAAATCTGTTGTATTATCGGTGTTTGAGTTTTGAGTTTCGACTATTCTGTGAAATGTAGAGATAGCATCTGTTTGAACTCTGACCTTTCTTCCGATGACGAATGTATATACTTTGGTGATTCCACTTGGGAAATGTATGTGTTTCCAGCCAGAAGCGATGGAAAATGACAGGAAAAGCTATGTTTTGTAAAATAAATACACAGCTTTACTTGTATATCAAGATATGGCTTGCTCTCTCTCCTGATTACCCCCCATCAGACATCTAACTGATGATTTAGGAGTTGAACAGTTACTGTTTACTTTTACACACTTTGTTGTTCGTGTGTATGTGTGGGAAAGATTCTCATGTACATTTATTTCTCGGTTAATCTGCTTACTTGTGCGCCTTCCTTTGCACGTGAGTGTTAAGCTCCGTCGATCCGCCATCAGCGGTGAGTAAAGGCGCCACACAAATAAACACATAAATAATTAAACCTATAAATAAACACCTACACCTTAAAGCACAGACGTCTGTCGGTACATGTATGTGAAACCAGCCTACTGAGCAATGACATGTAATTACTGGGAGTTACACCTGATCGATATTTCTTTGTAGTAGATTGATGTCTGATCGATGATTCTTTAGGAGGCTGATGCCGGCGGTGGGCGCACTTCAAACACCATTCCACATTTTTATTTCGCTTATATTAACACTTGGCGCAGGCAGACGACTAATTATTACAACAACAAACAGAAAAAAGAACTACACACCCGTCATTGTTCTTGAGTTTGATCGGTCCCTCAACCTGTCATCGGCATCCTGTCATCGCCATCCTCGTTCCTTGAGATAAATAATGCGAGAGGATTAAGTTTTATTGCACTTAGCACGAAATTAACGGTAAGTTTAAGTCGATGAGTCAAGCCCACATCTACTCCAGGTGCAGCTACCTGTCTCGAATGTGAAATGACTCACCCTCAGGTCGCAAGCGGCGTAACTGAAGGATAGATAATATCTGAAGTTGCGCCCCTTTAATTTGTCACGAGGAATCGTCAGGCTCGTCGATGGCTGAAGGGTGTGCAGGGTGAGTGCCTGAGGAAAGGTTGATCACAGTTGTTGAGGGAGATGAGCGTGACAAAAACACAGGTAAATAAATATTCATCAACAGTGGTGTTGTCTATCTTTGACCTTTGACCTGCATCCCAACTAGGAGCGAATACTTCATCTGTCTGCAGGACACGTGCTTCCAAACATCAACATACCTGGGCACAGAAAGAGGTCAGCTCCAGGCCGTCTGTAAGGAATATCGAGAGACCTAATTAATACAAACTAAATTAATATACGGTTCATGCTTTGGCAGTACCTATGCCTTGATGACCTTAGGGTTCATTAAAAGGACCTCAGGGGTTTCTGTGCTTCCTGGGCGTGTCGACATCTGAAGCCTCGTCAATGGAAGTCGGTTATTGGGTCAGGCGTGGCAATCAGTAGGTCTTTATTTAACGAATTAAGCTCAGGCAGTTTGTTCATACGTGTAAGTTTTCAGCAATGGTATAAAAAGATAAATAAAAGGAAAGGCGACGAAAACCGAGAAAATAGAAAAAAAAGTATTTTCAAGCGGAGGACAGTTCAGAATTACACGCATACAATACATGTCCAGGTGTAGTTCCTGCAATATACAATAGCAAGTCTATACAAATAGTAAACAGAAATATGTGTGTAGTGTGTGTGTTGGGGGGTAGGGGGTCGTGGGTAGTACCTTTCTTCTTGAGTGTTAACTTTCCAATCACAGCTTTAATGAAACACGTGTCAGGTGTGTGGAAGGTGCAACAGGCTGAGACACCAAATTGCTTTGTGACCGTTAGTTCGAGCATCTCTTTCCCTCGTTTGGCTTTCGTATTGAAGACGGTAAATCAAACGGAGGTTTGTTAGGAGAGCTGACCTTGACATGCTCTCGTGGAAGAAAAAAACTGAGCCAATATTTAATTAACCTTCCTTCACAATCGACATCCCAGGCTCTCAGCAGGAGGCAGCAGGTTGTGGCTCTAGAATTACACAAAAATTGCTGATTATTTCTTGGCCTGATAGGAAGCTCCCCACCCCGACGACTGCTTCGATCCCGGGACTGGTGCCGAGGTCATATCGGGTGACCCCCGACCCCCAACCCCTCCATATCTTATTCGTCTTATTGTGCTCATGTCTTATCTGTCCGAAATCGCTCGGCGAGTCCTTCCGCCTGTATCCGGCAGCGAGTAATTTGTTTGCTTAATTGATAGTTTGCAGGAGCAGGTGTAGAGTGGGGTAAGTAGGAGTGGGGAGGAGGTGGGGAGGTGTATGAGTGAGTGTTCTTTGCGCCGTCTGACGGTGAGTAAGCGCGTGCACCAAAGAGCAAGGCAGAGAGGACGGGAGGAGAGATGCATACAGACATATATAATAATATAAATAAACACGCACCACCTCCAGGAAAATGGCAGTTTTCAAAACACAAGCACACACTCTCTGCATTTTTAAAATATAAATAAATAAAAACACGGACATACGCATTCGCATACGAACACGCGCATGCGAACTCTAACAAGCATGAGCACACTTATTTTCCCTCTCACACCACTCACCAGATTGTTGCAATATGTCTCAGGGTTGCCCTGGCAACTGGGGCAAACAAAAACAGACTAAAGATGAACCAAACGTTGACATGACAGTGTCTCGAGTTTCCTCGTTTACAGCCTCGTAGATGGAAGTAGCAGCATGAAAATGTCACTTTACTGTTTGTACTTGATAGCAGAGGAGACAGGCGGGATAACCGAGCTTGTCTGAGATATTTAGGCGACATAAAACTCCCGGCACCGGGCCTGGTTCTGGGCCCACGAGCATGTAATGAAGTTTACTTTCGCCGTTGCCTTCGCCATCGAGAAGGAAGCGCGTGGACCATTCGGGAACATTTACCTGCATGTGGAGGGGAAGCGGTCCATCGGAATCCCATTCCGTGATGTCTAATGCCAAAGTGTTTTATGTAACCTTTGGCTGACACTGGTGAGAGCCATTCTTTCTGCCAGCAGTGAACTCGGGGCTTGTGCTTGGAGACGAGAGCCAGCACGGGATGACCCCGGGGTCACCCTTATCGCTGCAGTAGACGGATGAGTGCTCGGGGAAGATTGTAACGGAAGGATTACTACCTCCATAATCTCATAAATATATAAATATAAAGAGGAGACGGGAGAATGAGGAGAAAGAAACAAGAATATTAATGAAAAATGATGGTTAAAAAAAAAAGACACAAATTGAGAGAAAATGGTTTCAGGAATTTTATAGAAGGAAACGAAAAACTGAAAAAAACTTTTTTCGACATTTTAAAAATTTTTATTAGAAGAAAACAAAAAATTCTGATATCATCGCCATTAACTGCAGCAGAAGCTTTAACGACAGGGGCAACAACGCAATAACACTTGTTAAGTCCCCTTGAAAATGAGTTCTCATCTTCCTCGCCACAACCTCCCTATTTCTTCCGATTGACCTTTCACCTTTGATAAGTCAACTAACGAACTTGTAAACCACGTCCTTTCTGACCTTTTCTTTTTGTATCACCTTCATCATCAAATCACACTTCAGATTATTCTCACTTGACATTTCGCATTTGTCCAAAAAAAAAAAAAAAAAAAAAACTGAGAACGCCATGTCGAGCAGCTAGAAACTGAGGGAGGTGTCTGTTTTAACTTGGAAACTCAATAAAAACAAAAAAAGGCGGGGTTGTCTTGCACGAGGTTTGGTTTCACCCCGAAACTAGCGGCTACTGAAACGGAAACACAGGTTTCGACAGCCAGCGGTTAAAACATCTCCTCGGCTTCATCTCATTTGTCAAGCGCAGAGGAGACAACTCCCTCGTCGTCATCCAGCTGGACCAAAGCCATTTTCACAAATTAAAGAATCTCTGGCGCAGCAACACGAAGGAGAGAAACCCGGGGGCTAACACCCGCAGAGGACATCAAAAACCGGACGTGACGTAAGAAGACGACTGCGGGACGCGGGAAATAACGAGACTCGAATGTAGACAACTCTCTTTGACTCGGCGGTGACATGTCCAGAACTGAAAACTGAGGTTGTCAAGGCTTGATTATGGATGGAAATCAATTTTATTGTTTTAGTTTTTTTTAGGAGAGAGATGAAAGGAAAAATAAATGTTCAGGAAGATGTTGTCTTCGTAATTTTTGCTTTTCAGAGAAAAAGAATTCTGCATATTCTGAGCTTTCTTAGGTAGATGTCTTTACACTTCCTGCTGTCATCTACAATGGCTTTCTTTACTGATGGTAGGCGGGATGTTTTTCGTGACGATCATCTGCGGTGTTTTGAATCATTAACTTCAGCAGGAAGTGGTCCTGAGCACCGGAAGCAGTCATCTCGCCGTCAAAGCGAGGTCAGCGATCCGTTTCGTCTGTTTATGGCGCGAAGACGCTATCAGTCCATGCAACAGAGCGAATCGAATCTTGGCTAGCAGTGTCTGAAATGTTTCTAAGGACATAAAAGAATTTCTTATAGTCAATGTCTGAGGATCTGGAAACAAAACTCCATTAAATCTGCTTCTGAGACTGGAATTAACAACAGCAACAACAACAACAACAACTGACAATAAAGTCTGTGTCTCAGGGTCTGACATTCACTTCCCTTGGATTATAACAGAAGAAGAAGAGGAGGAGTAGGGAGAGAAATGCTGGAAAGAGAGGAAAATATAAAATGGAGGATGTAATTTTTGTTATTGGTGTCAGGCAGCGGAACAGGTACAGAAGCAGGACTGGTGGGTGATGCACATGCAGGAGGGTGTGTAAGGTCGCTGTGGTGGGCGTGGCTGTAGATGGCGGGGGGACTGTGAGCGCGGATGAAGACAGCTGATTTATTAACTGCAAATCGTTACAGCCCCCAACAGTAGGAGCTCTTGTTACGCCGAGGAGACCGCTGCGCAGCCGGCTACAGCGCGAGGGCGAACTTGAAAAGGCTTTCTTTCAAGATTATGCTCTTAGACAAACAATCACATGAGCCTGAGCCTGGCCGAGCCTCGCAGACCTGTTGCACGGGACACTCCACGCCACCTGTTCCACACACAAAGCAAACATTCAGACTCAGGAAGTCGCTGGACTGGGTCCCTCCCGACAGCCCCTCCCGTCCGTCCACCCAGAGAGGCTTTTGGAGACCGAAGTGGGGACAATGCAAAACGCTGTGATAACAAGCTTCAACAAGATGTCTTTCTGTTGCACATATACTTCATTGTCTCCCGTCAGCCTCCAGCTGTTGCCAGGCTGGGAGCAAACTGGGAGGTTGTTTCTCTTATCTCCTCTTTCGCTGAAAATGCATCAAGACCCTTTTAGGCAGCTTAGTGGCTTCAAGAAAAGATAAATGGATCCTGTACAGCTAACGCTGCTTTCATTAACACACTTCCTGGATCCTGTTGATGAAGTGTGAACAGAATTACAAGCTATGGCGGCCCCCTGCCCCAACCCTCGCATTTTCTTTTCATGGTGATCTGCTCGAGAGAGATGCTTAATTGCTTGTAGGGAAATGAGATTAATTTGTCATTCTGTGATAAATGGTTTGTAGCAAAGCTACCTGAGGTTTTATATACTCCATGCAGGAACGTATATGTGATAATTAATATTTACTAATTATGAGCGATCTTATTCAATACTTTAGTGGGTTTTATTTCATGTAGATGTGGAGAAATTGTCAGATTAGGAACTGAAGGTGACCATTGTCGTTTGGAAGCGACTTTGAAAGAGATAATTATTCACAGACCCTACAATACATCGAAGGGATCAGAAGCTAATCGTGGGGCAAAGGGCAAATACCATTATTTGTAACCATAGAGATGTTGTTGTAGTGCTTTTCTTGCTGTTTCTATATGTTATGTGGGGGTTAATATCTTTTATCAAAAGGAAGTATTTCTGAAAGGTAAAGATAAATGAAATACAGGAAAGATACAAAAGAAGAAAAACGAGAGAGTGAGAATACAGAGTGGAGAGTGTCACGTGATCTCTACCCACTGCAACTGTTCATGTTTGTTTAGATTCTTTTTTAGAAGGTTGTGGGTGGAGAAGGAGGACGTCCTCATTGTGAGGGTCACAGTCACGTGGTGGTTCTTTTCGTCGCTTTCTGGATTTTTTAAAATGTAGTTTGCCTTTTTATTTGTGCGTTGATTGTTGTTTTTGTTGCTGTTTTTGTTTTGTTTTCTTTTATTTTTCGTGAGGCGGTTTCTTTCTTAACCTCGGTTTGTACTCACAGGCTCCCTGGCGGAACTTCTGACCATATCGTTGGAGCGCGTGCGCTACTTTTCTTCTTTTGGGAAATGGGAGGGTTTTTCTTCGCCTTAAACCTCGATGTTGGTATAAATATTTTACCTTCTCCCTGACATCAGCATCGTGTTGTTCTGTTTCTGATCAGTCCTGTCTTCTTCCCTTACATTTCATTGGCTGATTGCGCGTAGTCACGTGGGTTCGCAACACAGCAGTCTGTGGACCGTGAGCAACAAAAATTATTGCGTTTTGTTGTTTTTTTTGTTTGTTTCTTTGTTGCAGTTTTTTGTGGGGAATGGCAGAGCTGGATTTGATCCTCCTTGAACATTATCATCAAAGACTCGGAATTCTCTTGTTCGCTTCGGTATTAGGTAACTGCCTGTCCCCTCTTTTTTTTTTTTTCTCAGTGGGTTGACTGTCCTGGGTTCAGCTCTCGGCTCGGCCACGCTGTTCTTTCTCTGCATGTGCAATCTGTTTACAGGTCTGTGATAAAACCTTGGCTGGTGGCTCGGCGTACAACACTAACCTTCCCCTCCAAGTTTCTCCGTGGGTTCACTGAAGCAAAAAAAAACTCATACCCGAGCCTTCTTTCTCTCTTCGAACACACCCGCATGGGAGGGAGAGTGATGGTGCTGGCGATTGTTTCTACTTCCGGTAGTGACAAACGAGAGGTTGTCGGGACGGATCTCGGGTCTGCTCTGAGCGAGACGGTCGTTCTTGGGTGTGGGAGAGGGGATAGGTGGAAATGATGGGGTGGGAGCTGGAAGTGGGGTAATGTATGCTGCTGACACCTGTCGCCGCACACCTCACTGACTTCCGCAGGTGTCTGGCGCGTGTCACTAAGTAGGTCTGAGTAGACCTGCCGCTGTGTTGGACTGATGAAGCTGAATGGCGAGCATTGTGATTAATGAGACGACTAGTTACGGTTACGAGAGTGAACAGTCGTGCTTCTACCCACTTCATTTACAGTAACTGCTTATGACCGACACATGTAAACACACACTCACCCGTTTACCGTCCATCGTTTGTGTTGAAAACATCTCAAATCGCTAATTACGTGATCTCTGTGTGATATCTGTGATCTCTGTGATGTCTGTGATCTCTGTCACAGTCCAGGGACCAGGCTGCTCGGAGAGACTTTACCTCCGCTCTAAGACATTGTCAGAACACTTACTCTTTGTTTCGTTTCGCTCGGCTGCTCACCCGTAACCTCAGGGCCTGAGTGCCCGGATCAAAGTCCATTAAGAACCCCGCAGTCCCAGTAATTCTTTCAAACTGTTTTTAAAAGAAACCGAAAGACGATAGAAAAATGCGTGTCCTCGCTCTCCGCCTCCTGTCGGAGGTTTTTACTCGGATTCTTTGTTTCTGCTCCGCCGTGTGCAAACAACAGCAGCTCACTGTTGGGGTCAGGGAGGTCAGTAAAAGCATCTTGGAAAGAAAGGTTGAAGACCAAGATGAGGCTGTAGTTAAAAGTTGCAGTTAAAACACAAACCAGATGCCAGCGCCATGTTTGTGAAGCAATACTTGTCTTAAGGAATCGACTGAAAATGGCTTTTCGTCCGAAGAAAAGAAAACAAAAGGATCTGAGCTGGCTGATTACAGACTGCGACAGAAAAGACACTAAATGAAGGTGATGTCGACAGCTGTTCACCAGATCTCCCTACCACCTTTTATTTATGTTTTTTAAATCGCATTTCTTTTTATGCACCCAGCCCGGAGGCTAGAGCTGAGAATTTGAAATATTTCATTGAAATCTCATTTCTCCACAAACTTTATATTTTTTAAGCAGAAACATTCTTACCTGTTTACTTTGTGATGAAATATTTCTTTCTTTCGCTATTAATAGTGAAAACTGTTCAAACCCTCGCCAACAGTCTGACCATCACCAGCGACCACACCCACAACCACAGCCACCTTCAGGTGTTTCCTCCTCGTGTTGAACTTTCTGTGATGACTTATAGTCTTACCTCACAGCACCTGACATGACACATTGAGACCTGTCCTCATGACAAAGGTACAGGTAGGGCTGTGTGTGGACAACAGTTGTTTAAACCCTCTTGTTGAGTTGATTGTTTGTTTAAAGACGCCCTATCAGCACAGCCTTTGGTATTGATCTTCTCCCTGCGCCATCAAGCGTGAACTAATCATAAATCAACTGGCGAGCAAATTCGTTTTGATGAAGGAAAGATTTTTTTTTTATTTCTTGTTCAGTTCTTTTCTTTCCTCATCTTTTTTTCGTTGTTGTTATTATTTGTTCTATTTCTTTTCTTTATATTTGTTGTTGAGTTTTTTTTATTGTTTATTTATTTATTGTTTATTTTTTATTTTTTCGTTCTTTTTTGTTCTTTTATTCGTACGTTTATTTTTTTCTACTGTTTAAAAAATTAATTCTTTGTTGAAGATTTGTTATCGCGTCGTTCATTCTTGAGCGAATAATGTCTTCTCCACTCAGGTGACGCAGTCAACCGAGTAATACATTCAGTTATTTCCCCTAGAAGCTTGCAAAAACTTTTCTGTGGATGTGGCACCTGCTTACAGGGCTAGACCAGCCTGGTGCCATGATCCTTGCTTCTAACGGCGTAAAACATCAGTTGACATAAGATTAATAGAACTAGCTCAGCATCTTGTTGTTTCCCTTAGAAAAAGTTGAGTAGAGGTTGAAGCTGGGTTACCTCCCCACCTCACAACTGGGGGATGATGGGACTTTGTTTGCAGCTTGTCTTACATAGAGGTCATGTTGTTAGTCATCGACAGATCGGTGCAAGGAAGTCTCTCCATTGTATCTGTTCATCATCACAACTCACCTGTTCATCCATTCATTGTCGTCCTCCCTTCTGTCCATCCTGGTCTTCTATTTTGTTGGTGTGTGTTCAAGTCCTTACAGAGCTCTTTACACAGCGCAGGCCACCTTTGCGATAAGCCAGGAGAACCATCAGCTGCATATGAATACGAAAACCGTTGAAATCGTTGTACAGTTGCGGAAAAAAGTCAGGTTAAGCCAGCATCACACGGAGCGACTTTACTGACTACAATAAGTTTTACCGACTGAGGGATAAAAATGTTACAACCAATTAAAATCAGTCGAAACTTTGTTGCCAATTAATTTCCTTCCATCTCATCCACCCCGATGAGACAATGTTGAAGGTAGGAGGGCTGTGAGGACATCGATTGACGACATTGTAGCAACTGGTGTGAAGGTGGCTTTACTATGTACCGACGACCCGCCCTCCATCTATCCTCCCTCACCCTACAGCAGGTTGTCTATTTGTCATGCTAATGCCATTTTTTTCTAACCACCTTAAATTCTGTAAGGCCCTCTCAAAGCAAAGGAAAAAGCCCCCAGAGGCCACTTTTATGAAGAGGTTGATGAATTGTTTTATTGACGACCGAGGATGTGCGGCTGCCTGCCAACCAGTCGGGCGTAGAGAACGTTTCTACAGGCGGCGACACGTGCGAGATAACAGACGCCGTGCAGTTCGATCTGTGATCGAAGCCCCGCGTGTTGCGTTGACCACATTCACCGCGATGTTTGGCCAACAGGTGGCGCTGGGGGGAGGGGGTCAGCAATGGCGGTTTCCAAAAGCGAGGCTAGTCGGTTCCCGCCCTCGCCCACCCAACACTTTGAACACATGGACAAGCAGCTTGACAATCATTCCCCGGACTGAGCCTTAGTCTGGATGGTCGGTGATCGACGCCGATCCCAGGTTCGTTCTTACGACAGAATGTGTCATTCACACCCGGGTTGGGTCATAATTACAAATCAGCTTCAGGTGGGGTGGGACAGAAAAGGTTCCGACAACTGAGTCTGAGAAACTATAGGTGATAGCATGATATCGTAGAATGTAGTAAAATAAGCAATATATATCTATAAATTAATGAAAATATTACAGACATAAAATAATAGTTTATAACTTTAATAGTAAAACAACAGTTTAGCTGCTCTATTACCTGCTTAGCATAGTCAAGTATGGTTTGCCCCAAGCTGGTGTAGTGGACGACACACACAAAGATGACTTTTGTTGTTTCTTATATAATATCCAAATTATATATATATATACTGCTCATATTTTGTTGCGGTTGTATACTCCTCGAGGAGTAACGGAATAAACTAAACTCAACTGCTAACATTAGAAAGTAAGGTGGACGCAAAGTCATCTGCAACATTATTCGTGCCATGGAAGCTGGCAACAGTAGGTAGTAGAGGTTTGGACAAATCAAGGACCGGAAGCTGATTCACTGATCAGCAGGAAACCAGTTTCGTCGAACTGTGTGTCTGTGTGTGCGTCCACTCTACTTGCATAAACGGTTCTGTGGAAGCTTCAAGGACAGTGGCTAAAGTGGACAAATAAATCCACGCGAGGTAACTCCGGGAGCGCTGACGCTGTAGTCAAGAGCGATAACTGAGTGTCGGTTACCGTTCTGAACATCCGCCAGCTGTAACCGTATCACTTAGCTGACACCTATGTACACGTTGACATGCGTGGAGGAACGACCACATCCCTCCCTTCACTCCCAACGTGTATTTGATCTTCTGAGTGTCCTCGTCATGAGCAGTGTTCACTCGCTGTGTCCGCGCACCTGTCGCCACCTTTCTTCGCTGGCAGAGAGGAAAGCATTCATCTGTCTCTCATGACAATGCTCATCCTCTTTTTTATGTAGGTTTTTATCTATCGTCAGTCGTCTGACTTCATGGCAGGTGTGTCACTGGCATCAGCCGTCAGACAGATAAGCTATCCATCGTCATCCGCGATAACAGATAAAAGTAGTCATTGAGTTGAATCATCGACCTCCACAGGGTCTGATCACATGTCGCAAAGCCTGATGGTCTACGGTTAATGATGTCGCGTGGCAGGTTCTTCCAACATGTCAGCAAGCATCCGTCACGCTCGGCGACATTGTCATTGTTTCTGATACACAGCTGCTGTGGTGAGCATCTCCGTCACCGGCCACTGCAACGACCGCACAGGAGCATGGCCATGGTCTGCGCACGCGCAGTGGCGCCATGTGGAGGTGTCAGTGTGCGCGTGCGGAACTCACACACAGACACACAGACGTACTCACACACACAGACACACTCACACACACGTGGTTCTCACGTGAGGCGGATGTCCTCTTTGATCTGAGACATCTGCAGTGGTCGCGGTGGTTGCTGGCGGTCCCACGACGAGGTGTCCCGCACTCTCTCAGTTTGTCGACACGCCACCACACCTGACAGACGACACGCTTGGCTGACTTATCGAACTCACAAGGCAATGACAAGGACTTGCTGAAAGTTGACAACACTCCCTTTGAACCCGATGGGTAGACAGAGACAGCGCGAGGCTGAGAGAGGGTGGCGGGGGTCCATGTAGATGTGTGTGTGTGGGCGGGGGTTGGGGGTTGGGGGGACTATATGCCGGATATGATCAGAGAGGATATCTCAGTGTTCGGTGCAAAAATGCCGCAGCAGAGAAGGTCGTCATCGATGTTGTGGATGTGGGGAGGATGCTCTGTAACAGCCGGCGCACCGTATCGCTGGACACTTCGACCTCGCACCACAATGTGCTGACGTGGCGCTGACTCTCACAGGCGGGTGGAGGGGAGGAAGTGGTGAAGGGGGACACAACAGCCACATACGGATTTTCCACCAAACATCTTTTTTTTTGTAATTGTCTGTGACTTCCATGTCTGCATCTGGAGGAGAAGTGGAGAAAGGTTGGACACTAGAGCTGAGCATTCTGTTGAGTGTATATTTTATAGACAGAGAGGGAGGATGGGATTGGTGTTTTACTCCGAATCAGCAACTAAGGCTATATCACGGCAAGTCAGCCAGACCTGTAAACAGACTCCACAAATAAAGAAAAAACATCATGCCCGAGACGAGATCTGAACCGAGGACAGCAAAACCTGAGAAAGAAATATGGAAAATATCAAATATATTCTTTCTTTTTTTTTTTTCTTCGGACAGACTTCCGCCACCAATAGGTACGATAGCGGACAGGTAAAAATGAAGACTGCAGTATATGTTTGTAAGATAAGACAAAATCTGAACGGTTAAAATGTGCGATTATTAGACACACACGAATTCGCTACAAAGTTTCTCCGGAGCTAAAAATAGACAAAAATTCAAAAACAAACACAAAACAAACAAACAAACAAACAAACAAACAAACAAACAAAAAAGCGCTGTTCTTGCATGACAAAGAAAGTAGGAAGACATCATACTAAGCCATCTATACTTCTTTCCTCCACCACCACCCGCCCGACCACCCCTCCACCTACCCCCAAAAGGACGAGAAAGAGAGAAGGGACGACAAGGTGTGTTAAGGTGAACGGCGACGACGCTCCACAGGAGCAGCAGCACAACCACTCGCTTGCCACCTGTCATTCACCTGCGATGGACGTTAATGATTTGACGGTGCACCCCCCTTCCCCGGTGGCTACCCCTCCCCTCCCTTACCTCGTTGTCTGTGTGTTCACACTCTGTCGCGCTACCCCTCACCTCGTTAGATCCGGGTGATTCAGCAACTCGGGGTGGGGTGGGTTCCTTTCTCTGGACTCGCTGCCTGCCTCTCGTCCCGCTCGGATTCTCTGGCACTAGTCGCAGACAGCGCGTGAGTTCTCTGTCCCTTCTCTCACCGTCAATGATTTCGCATTCATCCCTAACTGTCGTGTGACAAATAAATCTGGAACTGTGCACACATCGCACAAAGGGGACCGAACGGGAGCCGCGGAAGCAATTTTGAAGAATTCTATTACCGGGACAACGGTTTGGCGAAGTATGGCCGCCAGATTCTCAAATATTGTAACAGCGGAGCAGCTCGGTGTTACCTTTAAACGCTCTTAAGTTCTCGGCAAATGGTGGATATGCCGCCTCCAGCGTTTTTGTTGCGGGACTCGTACAGTGTACGCACTGCATCATGGGGGGGTCGTCCTCAAACACTAACATGCCGCCAGAAATAATTTGAATATTATTAACATCCATGTTTTCTAAGGTTTATGATCAGCGGAG
This sequence comes from Pomacea canaliculata, assembly GCF_003073045.1. Lineage (NCBI taxonomy): Eukaryota > Metazoa > Mollusca > Gastropoda > Architaenioglossa > Ampullariidae > Pomacea > Pomacea canaliculata. The sequence continues at coordinate 4,933,617 of NC_037597.1, read as the reverse complement.
GGATTTTAAAGCGGATGAAGACAGGAGACGAGGGTGAGGCGGAAGGTGTAATGGCGGTTATCCTGGAGTTTCTCGTAAGTCGAAGTATTTCGACAATGTTAGTAAAGCTTTTCTTCTCCGCCACATCTAGAGTTTATGGTAAGGAAGTAAAGAAAACAGTTTATAATTTTGGAAACATTTTTATACACAAACTATTTCCTCCCTTCCTCCCCCAACTCTCTCTCTTCTCAATGTGGATGAGCTTCACCCTCCAGTTTCATCATGACTTTTTTTCCACCTGTCTCACCTCTAACCGTAGGCTGGACTCACGAGGCTTTCCACGCAATAATCTGGCGCCATCCCCTCACTTCCGGCAGGGGGGCGAGATCGTACTACGAGTGGTCCCCCTTGATCATGGCGTCGACTGTAGGCCCGCTACCCGCCTGTCGCCAGCACGAGCATGTCCGCTGCTCGGGAAACAGAAGAGAGATCGACAAAACACTGAAGGCGTCGAATGGCTGATGTTTTTAAGGCGAGCACGTGTCCGGACATCCGCCATGACTATTGTGGCAGTTTCCCGTTGAACCAGCTTTGAAAAAAAAAGGGAGACGACTTAGAGGTGACTGGTGTTCACTGCGGGTAGACTTTGCCGAGCTTTGTGATTTCAATGTAGTCACGCTGGAAATGTGGTCAGGAAATATTTGAAGTTTGATGTCCCGAGCTTTGCCGGCGGGTGCTAACCGTCCTAAACATAGGGAGGGTAGGGGAGAGGGAGGGGAGGGAAAGGGAGGGGACCGGAAGGTGCTGCTCAGTAAAGTGTTCTGCAAGTCGACTTTTTCCTTGCACGATGTTCGATTTAATTTATTCTGAATATTATCTCGACTCATATCGTATATTGTCCTAATGTGTGGATCCTGTTACAAGTTTCCGCTAGAATTGTTCTATGATCATTGCAGTTAGTTTATGGCAGGCTTTCAGGTGTCTCTCTTGGTCGTCTTTTCTCCAGTCTGTGGCTCTTTGCTAAAATTTTAAAGTAATGGTGTAGTTAGATTTTTGTTTGTTTGTTGTTTTGTTTTTGTTTTTATTTCAATTTTGATTTTTTTCATTTTTTTAAGTTCTTTTAGATTTTTTTTAATTGTTTTCTTTAATTTTTTTTATATTGTTTTTGTAATTTTTATTATTGTTTTCGTTTGTTGTTTATTATTTTATTTTACTTGTTATCTTTAGTTTGTTGTTTTTTGATTTTGTTTTGCTTTTACTCTTTTGTTTTCGTTATTCTTTTCCCTTTTTTTCTTTTTCTCCTACATCCTCGCTGTGATCGCTGTCACGAAGGGTTGCCAGACCCACTGTTTGCCTGCCGTCCAGGATCTGTTGGCTTTGACGAGTGGCATCATCTTGCACAGTGGCTTTCCCACTATTCCAGGGACTTCCTACCAGGGACTTTCTGAACCTTTGTTGGTATTTGCTGGCGAGAGAAATGACAACCACGCTGAACATAGATATACAGTCCTCCATGCTTCATGTCCATGCGTCCCTCCACCGTCCTTCATGCCTGAGGAAGAAAGGATGACTGCAAGAGGTGACTGTTATAATGTGCACCGAGTCTGGGACAATTTCTTGCTCTTTTCTCCAGCAAAGACAAAGTGCAGTCATGGTCGGTGGACGAACTGAAGGCCAGGCCAGCAAATTCCGCGCAGGTAAACATCAAAGGCTTGGTGATGAAAAGATCCGACCTTTCCTCCCCCACCCTCCCACCTACTCTTCCATCCCAGGAACTCTTTCTCTCAGCCCTCCTCTGGTTTCTTCTCTCTGCTCGTCTCGCTCCACTCGCTCTCTATCGGCGACACGACGCAAAATTAAGGGCAGACTACCCGCAGCATCGATCCGCCATGATTGCATCAACAAAACAGATTCTTCTGCGCCCTTAAACACACTCGCTCGACCCAAGATATTTCTTCGGGTACGGGTACGATTACCAGGCTCGCTTACACCGGACGGCTTGCGGGCCCAGAGAACACGCACCTTTATGATAATTGAGAGGGAAAATCCGTGGACAGTGGGAGAGCTCAAGCCTTGTTTACTTCCAGACGAAACCTTCCCAGAGTCAAGACCTGGACTGGCATTCTTCTTGGTCGAGAGTTTCCTGAGGTTCTTAAGCCCTCGGTTTAGCATGGAAAACATGTTCGTGAGAGGCAGCGCGCGCAATATCGACGTCACTGTAGAAGCCAAAGCTCTTTCACATTTTGAACCAAATGTCACACTGGGCAAAGCTTCTGAAACGCTATCCACCGGCCCGTCACGGTCTGAGGAGTTTGGCGCTGGCAAGATTACAGCAGCTCTGAACCCCGGGTATGGGCAGGAAATTGGTCTTCCACAGCATTAACACTCCCTGGTGAAGGGAAAATGAAAGCCAGTCACAGCTGCCTTAAGGCTCAGCCCCGGTCCAAGTAGCTTGCCTGGAGGAACTGAGAAATCGGAGTAAGTTCTGATGGAAGCGGAGGACAGGGGTTTGGGGGTTAACAGAATTTGTGGAGGAGAGAATGATGGGTCACGAGACGTGAATGAGGGAGGTGATTCTTGAGGAGATGGATGTTCAGGTGGACAGGTGGGCAGGTGGGCAGGTGACAGCAGTGCTCGTGTTACGAGTAACTTTCCATGTCTTGAACGCATTGTCTGTGAGGATGGTGGTGGTAGTGATGGTGGTGGTAGTGTGATGGAAGTGGTGGCTAGTGGTGATTGTGGTAGGGTTGTGGGAGAGAGATTAAAACACGCGTCCAGTTTCCTTTAGCTGTCCAGGTAGATATTGCGAGAAGGTAGTTTTCAAATGAGGTTCTACTGTTTTGTTGTTGTTTACCATTCTCTTCAGCATGCGATTGACAGGTGTTACTACCGCACGTGTTTATATTATAAAAAGACGATAAACAAAAATACGACAGGGTGCAGGCCCAAGATCCAGGTGTCCAGGCCATGATGTATTAGCTTCCTGGACAAACAATATTAAACAGGACAATATATATAAAAAAACACCTTTCTAACGGCAATTAACGTCCGTCTACAATTAAAACATTTCACAATACTCCACACACACAGCTGCGTAATGACGAACAAGGAGGATGAAATATAAATGACAGGTATACACTGACACAGAATGTCGACCCTCATGGAGGAGAATACAAGTCACAAACACTCTCAGTCTCACCGTCAGTGTCTTCAGTTGGACGGTTGAGTGAATTCAATGGACTTTGTAATCAGCTGTCAAACGCAAGCAGCATTTTTAAACACCCTTCTTTCTCTCTCGTGATCTACGATGGCGGCAATATGATGAGAATAGGGGCCGACTATTCTTCCTTTCAACTAATGGTTGTTATTATGCAACGTGCGCAGCATGCGGTGAGTCTGGCCACGAGCGGGTGGGCCACGGGTATGTAGGACACGGGTAGGAAGTCCTGTTGCCAGAATGGCATTCACGTGAAGCTGTGGATCGCCAGGTGTTACTATTGTTGAATATTGTCAAATATTGTTGAATCAGAATGAGAAGAACACGTTGACCCGCTTTCCAGGTAGACGTCACTTGGGGTCAGCTGATAGTTGAGTGCATAAACCACTGACCTCTGAACCCAGAAGCGTGTCGGTTGGATACCTTTTAACGGTGCTTTCAGGGTGGTACTGAAGAGAGAAAGAATTGGAACCGCCCTTACTAAACCGCCTCGAGAAAAGTAAGGTCTCTAACACCTCACCAACGAAATAAAAAGATTAGGGCGACCTTTACCTCCACCATTCGGGGTCATCCATAAGGTTGCTATGCAGCCCTGCCCGGGCTAAGAACGGATTTAGCTCAGAGTTTTTGCGGAGCTTAAATTACATTCAGTCCTCAAGAGACATGCTTTCAGTGGAGCGCTTGTGGTCACATTCTCCCCACTAATAATAAAGTTGTTTTACCAGGCGCCAAAGAGCAGGTACCCCATTAAAGTCGACACAAACCGTCATCACACAAACCATACATAATCACGATCCTCATTCATCCATCCCTAGATAATAACACAAAAAGAGACATAAACGACACACAATCACGATCCTTATTTATCTGTCGCTTGGTTTTTACAGAAAGGATTGAACTCGATTAGAGGTTATAACAGGGATTCAGAGGCTGTGGAGGTGTATGTCCCCCAGACACGACCACCAGCCTCGCGAGTCTTGGCGAAATCTCGCGAGAACAAAGATTCCTCCATTCCTTGGTTAGTAAATACTCCGTCATGCGCAGAACATTCGAAAAAGAACAATCCCTTGTAGGTAGGATGTAGGATGGTAGGATGGTAGGATGGAAGTTAAAACAGCGCATAACAGGTAAAGTTTGGATATAAGATAGAGTGGTTCATCATACCCACCCACACAGCGCCTGGCTTGTGAGGCTGCTATCACCTGTCCACCGTATCCCATTGCTGATCTTCACCTGCCAGGTTCTTCTAGTCCCAGAGCGACAAAGTCGTAAAACACACCGCGATGAAATCGCCAGGACCTGATTACCTGCAAAGACTGCCGTGGGCCGAGTCTCCCCGAGTGTCCCCCGAACGTTGTGACATCCCATTTCCGGTTCTTCACGCGCGGCTGCGCAGATGTGTTAGTGCGCGGCAATGCACAAGAAGCCAGGAGCGATGGCGAGCCTGGAGTCTGAGACAGAGGCTCCACCGCCGATGAATCTTTCAGAGATCAGATGAGGATAGTTTTAATTCTCACCTTTAACGGTTTCCATTAAGACCCGCAGGTCGTCCTCGCCAACAGCAAGGGAGGGTAGCACGAGGGAAGGAGGAAGGATGGTGAAACATTTGCCGGGATTTCCAGTCATAAAGACACCTGATGGATCCATTCTACCTGGACAGCCTTCCTCGCCACCTGACGTGGCGGCTCCACGTGGGCAGCTTTTGATGAGGCGTGCGAAAGGAAGGAGGGGAGAAGAGATGGATTATGGGGGCTTTATGCTCGACACGACTCGAGATCGAAATCCGAGGAAACAGCCCAAGATGGCGGAGGGAGACGAAAAAGCGAGACAGAGAGCGTAGAAATCGATGGCGTCCACGCAGCTACCTTTGATGGTAGTGACAACAAGATGGATTCGTTATCAAAGGCGAGTCAGTCGATATCTTCGCCGCCGACCTGAAGCTAACTGCTTTCAGGAAAGCGAAACAAATTAGTATCCAGGAGGAAAATGGAGAAACAGCCGGCGCAAAACGGAATTAAAAGGAATGGGTTTGATTGTGAGTGGCACAAAACGCAAACAGAGAATCAATTTGGGAGAATGACCGATTCTTTCAATCACTCCCCCTTCTCTCCTCCCATGGTCGCGCGCGCTCGCGCCGTGAATCCCAGCGCCAGGGAGGTGTCTGGAAGAAAATGTGACAAATCACTTTCTTGTTAACTGTAATGTCTTTTACCCTCGCACACCTGAAAGCAAAGAAGGCGACTTTAATGCCACTCGCTCGGCCCCCGAGTAAGTCTCGCGAGATTTCCCGTTGGCGTGTCGAGCGACCGGCACCTTCCCTCCATCCTCTTCTCCCCCTCCTCCATTTACCAAGGTTTGATTTCTGCGGGTGAAAAGGACGCACCGCCGCTGGTGGTGGAACAAAGGAGGAAGACAGGAAGGTGGAGGGTGAATGCGAGGGCTGCAGACTCATACAAACAATGCACGTGCGACGTGAAGACGTGGCTGCCACGCGCAATGGCGAGGTGTTGTAACTAGATTCATCGACGAGTAGGTGGGACTTTTTTTTTTGTTTTTTTAGAGGTGGAGAAGATGAGATGGAAACATTGGTTGATTAGCGCAACGGCGGTGCCGGGTGCACTCGACCCCTCCCCACCCTTCCTCCCTCCACTACCTCCCACCCGACCACCGGCTCTGCTGGTCTGAAGTCATTTCCTTCAGCTGATCAGAGAGCGAGAAAAGTGGAGGTAAAGTGCGATGGCGGGTGGGGAAAGGGAAAAGCTGAATCTGGGTATCGCGTGACATCATAATTCCTACATGCTCTGAAGAGCTGGTCGGTCGGCTGGTCGGTCGGTGGGTGGGTGGACCCATTGCTGGATGTGAAGAACACCTCCACCCTCCTCTGGCGGTAGAAAAACAAAAACAGACAAAAAACCTGCCGAAACTAGATACAGGGTGTGTAAACCAAGAACTTTCTTAATTACATGTTGAGTGTCGAGTGTTGGTATAATATATTATAATATTTATATAATATTGATGCCATGTTGAATGTTGACAGTTTGCTGCCGAGGTAGTGACTATGACTGTATCGCGGAGCTCTAGTCCAGCCTTGTAAATAGTCCCCCAACTAGTTCATTCGTTCGGTGGAAGTATGGGTCTGTGTATGAGTGTGAGAGGAAGAGTGAGGAAGAGTGAGAGGAAGAGAGAGAGAGTGTGTATGAGTGTGTGTGAGTGTGAGAGGACGAGAGAGAGAAGGAATGAGGAGAGTTGCCAAGTGATAACGGGCGCTTTTAACTCTAATCTGTGCTGAATGTAAAGTGTTCCCAGTAATAAGATGCAGGACGCTGTCTTTCAGCCTAATCATTTGTAGAAATAAAGTGGTTCCCACCTTCCCCCTACCTCCCACTCCCTCTCTAATACTCTCCCTCATTCTCTCAGCCTCCTGGATGATAAGCAAAGCTCTCCCGGCTGCCCTTCATATCCACCCCACTCCCTACCCTACCCTCCATCCTCTCTGTTTGCCATCCTAATCGCGACTCTCGGCGTCAACTATTCAGTTTTTTTTTCTGTTGCTGGAGCTTGTGGCGAGAAACTGGCCTCTCGTGTTGCCTCCGGATGTCGGACCTTCCCTCCCCCTCCCGCCTTGGCCACCCGGCTGTCACACCCTCCACTCCCACCCTCGCGGCCTCTTGTCCCGCTCTTGCCACAGTCCCGGGCCTCTTGTCTTTCACTTAACATGCGTCTCTGAAAGCTTGCGGTGTGAATTATGCATGTCGGCCCCCGGCCATTTCGTAATCATCTTTACACCGCCAGTATTTGATCGGGCGGCGCGCGGAAAAGTCGCCGCATGAAAAATTGACACTATCATCATCTTTTTGCCCGTAATCGTCGCGATGAGGCCCTTGGCCGTATATCTCTGCTCGTCCGACTGCGGTATCTTGCTGCCGTCCGCCATCAAACACCAGACCCTCCCATCCACACCAGACCCTCCCATCCGGCCCAGCCCCACCCCTTGAAAAAAAAAAAGGTTAAAGCTACTTGCATGTAGATGAAATGAGGGGAGCTGACATTCTGGTGACCATTTATCTTTCAGAATTAGCCTTCCAGGAATGTTATTGCATTTAAAGAAGTTTGTGTGTTTTATGTGTATGTCTGTGTGTACATCATTCATGCAAGTGGGTGTAGGACATACCTGTAATAAAAAACTTTTTTCTTGATGCGATAAACAATGTGATGGTAAGCATCGAAGAGGAAGATCCTCCATCCCCTCACTCCCCACAAAAATTCAGAAGCGATCTCGAAGGAAATCGCGAGTACCCGGAGTTCCTGCCACTTAGCCCACACTCTCGCCTCTCATGCCGAGCAGTCATCGGCCGAGGGTGGCCCACACCGAGCGGCGCTGGCGGGTGGAGGCCGAAGGTAGCCAATCCATTAAGAGATTAAATGTCGGCGATCGGCCGTCCCTAAGCGTGACAGAAGCGGCAGCCAAGCAGTGAATAATTCAGGTGGTGTCAAGACTGGCGGCCACCGCAGATCACGTGAAGACGGAATCAGCCGGCCGCCCATCCGTCCGTCCGTCCGTCCGTCCGAACGAGAGAGCGCCAGAACACGTATGAGCCTAAATGAGGACCCATGCACAGATTTAAAAATATTTTCATTATTCTCCTGGGTAAGAGTGCACCCGACTGTCGATCGTGATATTATCGTCATGTAAGAGAAACTCTGGTAGAGTGGTGACAAAATGTCACGTGACCTCCTTTTCTCAATGGCTAAATAAATAAACATGTGATGCTGGATTGTATTCTGAATTGAATGTTTGTATTTTTCTTCATCTTCTTTTATTGTGGAAACCCTGCCGTCTGTCTGACTTGCCGTCTGTAAACAGGTGTCAAGTGCATGCAGCGGGACAACCACCAAGTGCGGGACTATGCAAAAAAGTGGAAGAGAGAACAAACGACAGACATAAAGCTGGTGACACCTCGTGTTCACTGTCCGAGGAGGGAGGAAAAGCGATGACGCCCTGTTCATATCCCACGGTTTCCCCTCGGTGCCATTTGTGTTTTGTGGGAGGATTCCAGGCATGGCCATTGTCCCGCTCCGTGCATTTGAAACCCTGAAGAAGCGTTGAACGGAGCTCACGCCTTGCACCTAGTGGTGGTAGTTGGCGGAGGACGGGCGCTGAATGGCGAGCAGGCAGCCGTCGGCATCAGGTTTCTTTCGCGCCTGCAAGTGGCCCCGGACCCGGAGCTGTCGCCGAACAGATGGTTCCCGCTTGGCGCAGTTCCGGTTGGCGCCTCTCGTCAATCCGCCATGCTGCTCGCGCCGTGGCCCGCCGTCTGTGACTGCACACGGACCCTGGTCTCGCCGCCAGCCGGCAATCCCCTGCATCTCATTTTGGGCAGCAGCAGCAGCAGCAGCAACAACAACAACAACAGGGTTTAGTCTGGGTGAGCTGACGTCACCCGCAGGACGAGTGAGCTGTGAAACAAGCTGAACGTCCAAGAAATCTTTATATTATATATTATTTTCATTTTAGTTTTTTTTTTTCTGCAACTTTTTCAGAAGAACCTGCAAATGTCACCCACCGTCCATTGCACGCCTTCTAGTCCCGCTTGAGAAAACTTTTTCTTGGAAAACGAGTGTTGCCTGTGTGAGTTATTTTAAAAAATAATGAACTCTTGCGAGTACTTGCAATAAGCATCGCTGCACGAGCTTTGTTGGCTAGAAGACTTCGATGAAACATTTGAGAATGCAGGAACCAGTGAGCAACCAAGGACTTGATCAGGACCTTCTGATGTTAGCACTTGACCTTTATAACATTTTGATGCTAGCACCTGACCTTTCATTAAGTACGAAAGAAATAATAAATGAAGAAGGTGCACAAAGAAAGTAGGTCCACTTGGCATGGGTCCTATGCAAGGTCCTAAGCAAAAGGTGTGGACGGACGTCTGGCGGCTTACCGTGAAGCGAGTCACGTGACAAGGCGCTGACGTCAGGCCGTTAATCGCAGTTCTTCACGCCACTTACCTTCACAAGCAGTGTCAGTGGAAAGGGGGAAGGTGGGCAAGGGCTGGTCGTCGCCCATTCGTTGATGAAGAGATTGACGAAAAGGAAGACAGAAACGTGATGACGATGTCAGGCCAGGAAGTCAAGTAGAGCAGTGGTCAGTGTTGTTTGGACATGTGTAAAGTGTGTGTGTGTGTGTGTGATAGACTGGCGAGATAGACCTTGAGAGAGTGACAGAATTATACGGGTAGGTCCAGTGACATACAAGTGACAGTATCGTGCATTTGTTTTCTTTCTCTGTAAGGTGGATAGGTAGATGGGTGGATGGGTGAGTGTCACCACCAGCTGCCACAATATACATGTATAGCCTTAGTTGTTGCCAAGCTGCTGGTTCGGCGTAAATCACAAATTCCTACCTGTAAGTGAATTACATAAAGGAGAGAAAGAAGGCAAGAGTAAGTATGGAAGGAATGGAAGGGCATAGAAACACCGGTGAAAACATGGTGTCGAGAATTTGAGATGATAGTCCGAAAGACACACACTGCGACATTGTTTACTCGCTAAAGGGACAGAGAGGGGTGTGGGGTATCTTCCCTCCTTCTCTCTATCAACAACACCAAGTACCGGTGGTGGGGCTGTGGGAGGAAGGTGGGGCGTGACGTAACGGGGTTGAGGGAGCGGGTGGAGTGGGCAGTGGCGGGTGAGACAAGACGTGGTGACGTTTCACGGCACGTGATCGATTGCCATTTCCATAAGCACAAACACAAAAGGGAGAGAATTTATTGTCAGGAATACCGTTAGGACTCCAACAGACGCGCAAACATACGTCTTGCCAGTCTATGAAACTACGCCCCAGCGCGCGCTCACGTGCTGCCACGCTGGACACATCCACTTCTTTCTCTCTCTCTCCTCCTCCTTTCTCTCTCTCCTCCTCTTCCAGTCCTATCCCTCCCTTCTCTTTGTCCACCCTCCTGATTTACATCATTTTCTCTCTCTCTCGTTCGCTGGCCAGTAGGAATCCCCGCTCGTCTCCTTATCATCAGGTCCGACCTCATTCAACGACCGAGGTCGCTCTTATGGAAAGAAGTCGCAATTAGTCGCGAGCATCTGCATATTCATGTGTGCACGCGACTGATTTTATGTGCATATGTGTCTGTGCATGTGCGAGTTCTCTTTGTGTGTCTGCGTGTGTGCGTTTGTATGCGCGTGTATATGTGTGTGTGTGAGTGCGTGAGTACGCACGTGTCCTTTCGCATGTGTGTGTGCATGAGTGTGTGTGTTCTTTCTGTTCTCTCACTTCAGTCTTTCTGTTCTCTCACTCCACACTCTTTCTGTGTTCCTCCACGTGCATCAAACCCCCTTTCCCCACTTCCTCCCCTCCTCCCGTTTCTAAGGCTACGAGGCTGAGGCCAGGAGGAAGCGGTTTCTCGTCACGACTGAGCGACTTGGGTTCAGAGGCACTTCCACCGATAAAGATGATGGCGATCATGACAGCGATGATTATACAGGGGGAGGGTGGAGTGGATGGAGGCTCACACCGGTGATCACTCTTGGAGGCAGCACACTTGGCTGATGAGGACGGGTACCTGTCTGAGCTGATGCATTGAGAAGCAGCTTCATTTAACTGGCGACTCGCAGCTGTAACCTTAGCCCCTCCCTCGAGGTTACACGAGAAAAAAACGGAGAAGAGCTGGATTGGGTTTGATAAAAACTTTGGATGTTAAATGCAAACCATTTAATTCTTCCTTGAATAAGTGTACGTATAGGGTAACCCTACCTGTCCCTAGTTTTCACACGCAGACTTCTATGTAAGCATAGAATATTCATCTTCATCACTCACTAACAAAGTGGTGTTAATAATAAAAAAAAATTCCAACCTCGTCTCAGTCTGCAAGATTGACAGAGCCTGTGGAGGAGTGTTTGGCAACAAGATTTGAAAGTCAGGTCCAGACGGCGGGCCCACGAGCACACACGTGTAACCGGGCATCACATTAACCACGATTCAGGCCGCAAGTCTGGGTGCTTTCAGCCCGACAGTTGGCAACAATCGGTTGGGGGCGACTAACATAATGCGACACGGACCAGCATGGGCACCGTTTGCTTGCTCACGCGGGGGGAAATGGAGAACTGCAGGCCGCGGGGACAGCTTTCCTTGCCTTGAAAAAATAATTTAAAAAAGCGTTTTGGGGGACAGGAGATAGGGGTGGAGGCTGGGTGTTGGTTCGTTCTGTGACTGGATGAGCGAGGTGGGCAATGAAGGGGCTGGGGCTGAGGCTGGGGGTGGGGTTCTTTAATGAAAGTGAATCATTAAAATGGTCCTGGCCTCCCCTACCCCTTGCAAGGTGTCCACAAGGTGGGTGAAAGCCGAGAAGTTGTGCGTTTTTCTCTTGCTGTGTCTCGGGCCTGCCAGGATCGAAGACGACTTGGCAGCGAACACAAAGCGCCACCTCAGCCGTGACCAGCCGCCAAGGGAGGTAACTGACAGGCGGAAACTGATACCCCTTCCTTTGCCAATAAAATCGCTTCACGTGAGATCAAAACACGATCCCAGAACCGGATTTCTCTCTTCCTCTAAACAATGACCTCACCTGGCAGAGAAAATTTAGTCCATTTGGCCCCCGAGAGAGAGAGAAGCCTGCAGGCGAGAGTTTATCTCTGGTAGTCGATGCTCCGTGGAGTATCACTCTCTCTGTCGTCTGCATGGCAAAGTAAGCGCCGCCATTGTTGTCGGACCCGTTGCCGACTGGAGAAGAAAGTCGCTGGCAGACAGGCCGTTTGTAATGTGATTCACCCCACGTCGTCTAATTTTAGTTTGTCCAGCGGCAGCAACGACTGCAATACCTGACAAAGACAGGGACATGGAGCCCACTCCCACCTCTTTGTGTCACCAAGACAAAAGGACAGGCAAGATGATCTTTGTGATGATGAGAATGAGGAAGACATAAGGATGTCGATGAGGACAATAATAATAATGGCGACGAATTGATGACAGCAATGATAATGACAAAGACAACGATGATGATGATGATGAGGAGGAGGAGGAGGAATTGGATGATGATGATGCTGATGCTGAGGAGGTGGAGGAGGAGGAGGACGAGGAGAGGGAGGACAACCATAACACGATGGCGATGAGACTATGCTTCACGAGGTGAAATGACAGATGTAAATTATGATATATTATAACAGAAAGATATTAATTGCTGAAAATGTCATCTTGTCTCTGGAAGGTGTTCTTCTTTCAAACCTGCATTTTCTTTAAGCATTGTTGATTTTGTGGAGAATTTTAAAGAGCTTTTAATATAATGAAAGACAATATAAACATAAAAAGGAATTAGTCCAACTAAATGAAAATAAAATTGTTAAACTTGCTGAGAAATGAGGAACTTCGCTTTTAAGCGTTCAGCAGCAGCAACAATATTGGTGTAATAATAATAATAATAATAATAATAATAATAATAATAATAATAATAATAATAATAATAATAATAATAATAATAATACAGACACTATTAACCTTACTGCGGCCGTGCTGTCCAGTATGACCCTCGCGGTACTGCGCGACAGTAAAGGTGGTGCACCTGTCAGGTAGAGTGGGTCTAGGTAAACACATTGTTTATAAAGGGGCGATAATGTGATAGGAAGATGGCATAATGGTGCCGACAAAGCGGCAGTACAAAGGCCTGGAGGTAGATATCGCATAATGACGGGGGAGAGGGAGATGGGGCTGATGATCGCACGCAAGACATCTCGGTGGGAGGAAAATGAAAGGCGCTGTTGGCGTTATCCCACGTAAACGCTGATGGAAGTTATGGGCCCTAGTTGAGGAGTGTCCGTTATGAGTTCTGCTTGTCTGCTAATGGCATTGTGATATTTCGATAAAATTCATTTGTTATCTTTTCAGCCTGTGATCTCTCTCTCTCCCTTCTCTCTCTCTCTGCCTTTCTCGCTAACGAATCTCTTTAATTTTAGACACAGAACAGTCCCACAGGACCAATGGCGAAGCGGCTATAAAGAGAAGACAATTTCCTGCATTGTGGCCAAGACCGTAGTGCCAGGGGCGGACAACTCACACAGGACGGGCGCGGAGATGAGAGTGATGGTTCATGATAGACTGAGCAAACACGGACTGTGGGGTCTGGAATCCCAGCCTGCCGGGACTTTCCTGTCTTCCATTAGGTGCCACAGGTCTTCGGGACGCCTCTGCCGGACTTGAAAGAAAACTTGTGTTTGGACAGAACTTTTTGGGGCCATCGACTGTTCGAGAGCTGTAAGATGCACGCAGCACTATCACTAATTCGAAAGAAAATGTCTGTTTGGACAGCGTTAAAAAGAAGTGGAGGAGCTATGAACGCTGGGATGGACGTTCAAGCGATTCTGCGAAGCCTCGGTAGCTGGGAGCGATGTTGTAATCGGTTTAAATTAGTCTCATTCGCAGATAAACACACTTACAAGGGATGGGGGACAATACCGTATTTAATTTCTTTTCTTGTGTTTGTGCTTTTGTGCCTCTGAATTATTGTCTGCTTTGTACGTGAGTGAAAAAAAAATATCTATAGATAAATATGCGTACCCCTCGGAAAAGCTGGGAAGGGAGTATTGAAACATGAGAAGAGATCGATGAAGGCAAACTTCTACTCGGCTCTGTTAAAAATAAGTTTTTCTTGGGAGGAACATTAGAACCTACTTTGCCAAGGGGTAAAAGTGGAAAGTGTATTTAAAGCTTAAAAACCCAAAATTGATTGTGTTCTACCATTTCGAGTAGATGTTGAAAAACTTTATTATCATTTTAAATTTAGTTATGTCCACTTTTGCATAAGTAGATCAATCAGGAACTCTATTATATATATATATATATATTTACCCTTCACGGGGAAAAAGTTGTCGGAAGAACAGATAAATTTCCGACCAGAACAGCCATGAATATGACGGTTATCCGCTATCCGCGGTTAGTCGATTTAACCATCCCGGGTAGGCACCGGCTTGGTACACGTGTTTCGTGAATATGACCCCAGATCGATTTTGTCTTCAACAATAACTTGTTCTGTGTACACACACAGACAATGCACTACCTGTGCTGTTGGGTTACGGGTGGTGGTGGTTCAGGCGGTTTAGTCGACAAAGTTTAGTGGAAGCTGCCACCCGGCACAGTCCGCTTACACAATTAAAAATAATGATTATGTATTGAGCAGCTGTCGGCGCCATTTTGTGCCATGTGTATGAACACCTGGTCGCTCTAAGTCGACAGAGGGCGCAGCATCACCGCAGGTATTTCCGCTCTGACCGCTGCATCTGATGAGGAGCGCTTCCGGTGGGCGTGGCTATTGACTTTCCTTCTCTCTTCACTTAGGGACAAAGAGAAGTTGTGTTGAGGTCGGACATACAAAAAAGAAACATTTGCTCCTCCTGGCGATGTGACTCTGGGGGCTTCATGGGGATCTCACGAGTTTATCCCTCGCTAAATGTGTGTCAGGACACAACACTGGGACTTGAACACGAGCCGACACAGTTGCGACTGAGGGACAAGATGTAGAAACCCTCGCTCAATCTCGTGATCGTTCGCGAAGTCCAAACGGAAAGAAAGGATACATCTTGGATGATGGAGCGACTCGAGAAATCTTGCGAGAAGATAATGGATCCCCTCGCTGCTCTGAAACCAGCCGCAGACACAGATCTTTCTTCAAAGTACCGTCGACAGGTAACCAATGGCGAGATGTCGTGCCACCTCCTACGTGGCTGCCTCGAGGAACATTGCCTTTACTGCTTTGTACAGAAATGTTGAAATTGCCAACTGAGCATTCTAAAAGAAAGTTTAAAAGGCGTGAAACGTGAGACATACACAAATGTTTTTTCTGATTTTATTTATTGCCGAAATGTTCATTAACATTAAAACAGAAGATGTACTGAGTGATGAGGGTCTTGTTTCATGGGAAGGTGTGTGAGGTAACATTGGGTTTCCAAACACCAGAAAAAGCACCTGAGTCTACCTATCCCTGTAAAATGTAGGTGTGACAGCAGTGTATATATTCGGGTGTTTGCCGTCGGCAGTCTACGGTTGGGTCTGTTACCCCGACATCAACATTTCAGACGAGCACTGAGAGTATTGCTTGTCCACCACCGCATCTACGGCACTGAGAGAGTTAAGAAAACCAGCCTGAAATAATGGCCGCCGGTGGCTGGTGGTCGGGTGGGATGGTGTGGGGTGTGTGGGGTGGGAGTCCGGCAACTTTCCGGTGACGTATTGCCTTGTCAGTGTGGCCTGCCAGGCGAGCGGGCCAGGGGTAAAAAGACACTTTCCCTTTTCAAATATTTGCTTTCTTCTTTCAAACACTCATTTGCATTGGCGCATCCATCAGCAAATTAAGCAACAGATCGCCGAACTAATCATGGCTCTTCAAGACAGCGCGAGCGGAGGGCTGGTCGATACCCGGCGCTTGTTGATGTCATTGGCGTCCGCGCGCTGGGGAGCACGTGCCGGGGATGTCGGCATCACCTACAGTCGCCAGGTAAGGTCTGGGGTGGGAGACGGGGGGAAAGGGGAGGAAGTGGGGGAGGGTGGTGTAGATGAAAGTGGGGCAGGGGGGCATGTAGATGAAAGTTTGCTAGCCCAACCGGCTCCGATCAGGGATCAGGCATTCCGTCGCGAAGATGACAAAACTGTTTTTGTTTCATTGATCAGAATGTAGAGATGTGTGTTTAGACACGCGCAGGCACGCGCACGCACTTGTCCTGCGACCGTTGGTCATTACACCTGAGCGCAGTGTCGGTCTGAGAATTACACAATAAATCCCAGTGTGCATTTGAAGACAATATTCATCAACATCATCATCATCATCATCAACAACAACAACAAACCAACAACAACAACCACCAACCAACAAACAACAGCCAACCAACCAACAAACAACAACCAACAAACAAACAACAGCCAACAAACAACAACCAACCTACCAACAAACAACAACCAAAAAACAACAACCAACCAACAACAACCAACAAGAAACAGCCAACCAACAAACAACAACCAACAAGCAACAGCCAACCAACAAACAAATAACAACAAACAAACAACAGCCAAAAAACAAACAACAACAAACAAACAACAGCCAACAAACAAGCCAACAAACAAACAACAGCCAACCAACAAACAAACAACAACATTTTTAGGATTCAAACATAAGTATAGACAAATATCTTTGTGACTCTCATCCACTTAGGAACAAGTGCATGTTGTCGCTGACGACATTATTTATCTGTTTCTTTGTCTGCCCTCGCTGTTCCTCACACTGTCTAGTTTTTTTTTTATTTCTTTCATCTGACACCAACCGTGTTAGGAGAGTGGGAGGGGGGAGCGGATGCGCACAGGTTTGTTTGTATCGACTTTGATCGTCTTTCATAATCTGAGTTGATTTAATTTAACCTTCAAAACTGTCAGGTGCGCGAGTGGCTATTGATCACAGGTGTGCAGGCCATTACCTGGCTGCTGCCTATTAACTCGCAATCTGTGAGGGTCTGTGTCCTCCCCTCCTCCTATATTATGTGTGTATGTATATGTCTTATCGACTGTAAACAGTTTTTAAGTTATTAAGGAAGAAAATTAAAACTAATCTGCATCACATGGTGTTGGTGTTTTACATGCCTACCTGTCTACCTGGAAATCCTGTTGCGTGGCGTCTGCCTGTCAGTCTGCTGCTCTATTCATCCAACCACATCCCTACTCAGTAATTAAACACCCATTAACATCATTTATTGATTAATTTATCTATGTATATATCTAATTGATTGTTGGAATATTCTGAGCTTTTGCTATTCTTAAGAGATAGACCAATCTTGAAAAAAGTACTTCAGACATTAACCCGGATCTCCTTCCGCGACAACAACAGGAATTAATAAACTGTAAAGGTCAAGAACTTGTCATTAATATCCAGTCCAGGTCAAAAACAATCTATTCCTACTTTTAAGAAATAATAATTGTGTATGGGTTGAGGTTTGTTTTATTTTGGTTTGTTTCCTCAAGTCTGTCT
This sequence comes from Pomacea canaliculata, assembly GCF_003073045.1. Lineage (NCBI taxonomy): Eukaryota > Metazoa > Mollusca > Gastropoda > Architaenioglossa > Ampullariidae > Pomacea > Pomacea canaliculata. The sequence continues at coordinate 4,916,415 of NC_037597.1, read as the reverse complement.
TGGTATGACAACAACAGGATGCTGGTCGTACCCGTGTCAACAAGTGAGGCTAACTCGGAGAGCTGTTTCCTACCCTGTAAACATCCAATAAGAAATGATGTACCCCTTGGTGAGATCTGAGTCCACAAACAAACAATCCGCAGTTTTTACTCTTGAGCTACCTCACTAAAAATAATAAAAATTAAACCAAAAGATCTTTGGTACAGATGAGCATCCCAACTGGTTTGAGGTTCTTGGTGGCGCCTGAGTTAGTTCCGACTAAAGAGTTCTCGAGAGTGGTACTACACAAGGCGCAAAGATTGTCCCTTCGTAATTATTATTTGTTAGAATTTTTTTCTCTCTAAATCGTTCACTGACCAAGTTGACCGACCAGGTGACAGATCGACCGAGATCATGGTCATTACCCGCCTGTCAGGTATCCCTGCCTGACTCGCCTCCCATTGCGACTGGCGAAAATTGAAGTATTGTGGCGTGGGGCCCGCTAACCAGCGTTAGTTTGGCCAAACAACAATCCATAATAATGTAAATTACCACACAGAACGGCACCATTAATCAAGTCAATATTAATATTGCCCGCAGCCGGCAAGTACAACACTGCGGTGAGACACTTGCGCCTCTGTCCCTCGCTGTCTTTGTCTTCTCTTTTGCACGTGCCCCCTCCTCCTCCTCGTGTCCCTCCCTCTCTCTCAGCCTCCCTCTTTCCTCCTTCCTGGTGTTATTCAGCGCTCAAACAGCGAGCACTACCTGGTCCGTGGACACCATCCTCCCCACCACCACCACCACCACCATCACACACAGCGCACACACCTTTATCAACCTCCATCTTTCGCCCTTTCGCTCCCGTGGGGCCCGTGCCGGCTAGGAAATGAAACAGATTAACTATTCCATATGATATGAGCGTGAAACCTTGTGCCTTCCATTACGGCGCTGGACGAAGACTTTCTCTCTCTCCCTCGCTAACTCTCCAACCTCGTGCTAGCCAAGCTGCCGGGTCTGATCCAACCGCGACTGTTTGCGCGTGCAGGCGCGTTTTCGATGCTGGCGCTGCCTGTGGAGCATGAAATGGGGCCGGCCAGACCGGCCAGACCTCGTAAAACCAGGCAAGACTTGATGAGACCGCGCGCTGAGCCACCCGTCCTACTTCCGAACGCTCTGTGGGCGGGTAGATGGATCAGTGACGTAGTAGCCGTGGGGAGGAGGTAAGGCGGGGGCTGGCAATCGCCCCCCTTTAAAAAAAGATACTGAGGCAAGCATGTGCTCATCGTGAGCATGAAGTTTATTACCCCCACCCCATACCCACCCCTCTGTTTTCACGAAGCATCTTCCTACACCACTGTGAAGTCGGGTGGGTGCGTTGGTGGGTGCGACCACGTCCGTGGTGAGAATCATTTCTCCACGGGATCGAGTTCGAGTCCGCACGACGCCGGAGGTCCGAATGAGAGTAATGAAAACGCTCTCTAAGACGTTGAAGCCGTAGCAGCTCAAGCGGAAATTTCTTGCTCTGGTGATTAAGTTGTTCGCGCGGCGCCATGTTGTTGGCGGCAACGGAAGGCGGCGGCTGCTGAACGGCGGTTTGTTTAATCACTGCGCAGATCACTTATTGTATGAGTATGAGGTGTGAGGCACTTGAGCTTTGACTCCTGCAGCATAGTCGCCTGTACTCAGGGTCTGTACAGCATCCTCTAGTACTCACCTGTAGCCCAGTGTTAGTGCTGTATCCTCTAGTACTCACCTGTGGTTAATGTTAGTGCTGTATCCTCTAGCACTTATTTGTTGCCGAGGACGTGTGCTGACTCGTGTCATAGGTCACACCCATCAAAGGTTTGTGGATCCATCGCTTCTTACACGTCCTCGTGACCCCTGATAGCACTGCCTCGTGTTAGGACAAAAGGTCAAAGCAGCTTTCAGATATTGTTTCTAGATATCCAATGTTTCAACTGTTAAAAAAAATTAGAACAAAATGCAAAACCTATAAGAGTGAAAACACAAAATGCATTATCGCAGGTTTTTTCTGTCTGGACTAAGTTCCCAGTCTGCCACTGATGTTTTTTCCTGTTTGGCACGTGGCAGACAAATTCATTTAAATCTACAAAGCTGTTGAGGTTGTTTTGGCGAGCGCTGGTGAGGGCCCTGCGAAAGGAATAATCTCGTTTGATTGTTGTGCCGCTAACTGGATGCTGTCTTGCTGGCGAGAGGATTGAAATGAAGGCGAGATGGATTTATATGAACATCGTCCATTTTTGTTCTCATTTAAACTCACAGGAGGACAGCACAAATGGGCGACATCAGCGTTGTCCTGCTGGCTCAAAAGAACATCATCATCAACATTAACAGCAACAATTGGATGGACTTTAGATACCATAAATACTTTATTGATATCTATGCAAAACTAATTCCTCACTCTGATATTGGCCATATGCAGAGAAAGAATAGTGTGCCGGAGACGAGAGTTGAACCCAGGGAATCCAACCATTGCCTCACCGGACCCTACGGCTATTTTTCTATCTGTGAAAAGAGGACAGTATAAAAAATAGAACACGCGCTCACACACATACAAATAGATGGAAAGAACTTAAAAAAGGAGCTACTTATTATTATTTAATGAGACTTATATTACAATATTATATTACAAATACTTTGTGCATTTGCAAAGATTTACATAAGCTGTTCCTCAACAGTTTGACCTACATGGAGGGATAGAGTGGATATACTGTCTAATAGACAACAAGTGTAAAATAAAGTAACAAACAGTTTAGGCTGGGAGTACTTTTTACTCAGGAAGTACCTGAGTGATGTAACGGTTTCCGATTACCGAAAGAAAACCGTCGCCACATCGAAAACGCGGCACTTCCGGTGCGGGCTCCCTGGATCTTCGTCACTGATGGTAGGAGCCCTGATATCCGGGCTACAACGGGAAATTTGGACAAATTTGTTTGTGTATTATTGTTTTGTAATGTCGACTGTCTGTAGAATTTATTTACCTAGTTTCTAAGATTGTAAATTTTCTAGTTTGGTCCCAAAATAATCGCATGATTAATCCGCAGGAAACAGGCAATCAGAGTCGCACGACACACGTTCCTTTTTTTTTAATACTACGTATACCTTTCTCTCACTCTCTCCTTCCCCATCTCTCTGTCTCTCATTCTCTGTTACACCCACCAGCAGCATAATATAATTTAAATATTGCATTCTTTCACGTTTCAGAAGCCTTTCATCAACGAATCGAAGTCTCCAGAGTGTTAAGCAAATTGTTTTCCTGTTTTCATCAGTATCAATTTGCTTTGATTTGACGAACCCATTTGATGCCTTCCTCTCATATTTTTTCCCTCGTACGCAGAGCAATAAAAAATTAATAGAGATGCTGTTTTCATAGAAGTTGCACGACAAAGGGAGCTAACAACAGCCTCAAGACCTATGTCTTGTTTGTTTGATCGTCCAGCTGACGTCACGAGTCCAAGATCACCCGATCACTGCTCCTGCCATGTTTTTCTCACAGTTTACTGACCTTTTAGCACTCTACTTAGTTTTGTTATTGACAAAAGTTATTTTATTCTTTAAAAAAAAAAATCATCAACGTCTTCCTCATCACTGGCTTTTCTAAAACGCACCCGGATGTCGACGTGTCCGTTATACCTCAACCGTTGGTTGTAGTTTGGAATTTTACGGGGAGGAGCAACAGATGGGTCTGAAGGCCCGTTTGTTGGGCAGGTGCCACGTCTGGGTGGACATCCAGGTGACTGAAAGTTCCAATAACAACTGCACGAACAGCGGGTGGCTGCAGGCACGTCACCTGTGTGACGAACACACTAAACGCACAACAGACGTCACCGCGTGGCATTGTGGGTAGAGTGGTGCAGCGGGCACTTTTTAAAAGCCAGAACATGTTCACTTTTGGTTCGCTGGAGGCTCGGCTTTGAAACTCGTTTAACTTGAGCTAACAGGATATGGCGGGCAGACATCAACTGGCCTGGACGACTTGCTGGACGACGACAAGCTTTTCTTTCTTTTCTCCTCTTTCACTTCCTCTCAAAGTCAGATTTTTATTTCGGTAACTTAATGGTAACTGCTATTGTGGTAGAATAATACTGTAGAACTCTTCTGAACTCGTAAAGCTGTGTTCGTAAAGGTCCGGTAAGCCAGGAAGGTATAGTGAGTGGTACACTGTGTGTAGGTCCCGCCATGTCTTTTCTCTTTTCCCCATCAATCAAGTACCTGTCAACGATTGGTCGGCATGGGAAGTAATCCACTAACTGAAATCAAATCCCAGTCTTGGGGTCAGAAGTTCAGCGCATTCACCATGAGCTGCTCTACTGTTGTCTACAGAAGATGGAGAGAATCCCAACTCAACTGTTCCTGGAAGCCGAGAGGTGAGGGGTCAACCCACTGGAGGTCAGGGTAGATGACACACCAAGTGGTCAGTTCGATACTCGTGTAGTGCAGCATACTGATGACCAGATGATCCAGTCTTGGAAGGGGTACTTGACCACGTGTAGGGCTGGAGAAGCGAGAAAGTGATGGACACCGCTGTGATCAAAAGAAGTGCGGCCATTAGACACAGTGAACCTCTCACTTCAGGAGGTTAGAACGTATACATTTATTTCCGCTCTTATACATGAGGATGAGGAGGACACAACTACTACCTGTACGAGCAGGTGTGTGTGGAATGATCATAACACAGACATCACCCCGCCATGTTCTTTGTGTAGGCGGGTGAAAGTGTGGGAAGTCCAGAGGTGGACCTCGATTCTGTCGCACACGTGGGGTAGGAGCTACCCTTCCAGACGCCTTGTGCTTTTTTTTTTTTTTTTTTTTTTACAAACCCTCCTAAACATGTCGTCTTTTCCTCAGCCTTTATCAACGAACAAACTAGTTCCCCGTCCCCTAAACACCTCTTTCGATTCCGATTCCTTCTTAGCAACCTATGACTATCCTCCAGCTCTGCTCAGCATCCAGCGTCCATGGAGGTGGTTTCCGGGGCAGCGAGAGGATTGATGGGATTGATGGGGTTCGTGTGCAAACGCTCCACGGCTGGCGCTGGGGAAAATTGAAAACCGTGCGACGTTCGGTTTAGGCACATGGCGCCCTCTGCGATTAGCAAAAAAATCAGATAACGGTGAGGTTCATTTCAACATGCTTTCTCTTTCTCCGGCATTGATGGACGACAGAAGTTTTTTTTTCAATGTACCTTTACACCTGAAATTCCGACATTATTTTGCTTGTCAGGAGTGGAAATCACCTAGAATATTCAAGTAAAATGAAATTTTCACGCTTTTTTCTGGAGGGGAAAGGTGGGGTGAGGTGTTAGTGTGAAAACATCTTTAGTTTGATAAACGAATTTGAACACTGGATTATCCATCTTCTCGTCGACTGATGACAACATCCGCAGTTTTCTCGCCGACGTGCTTTCTATATTGTTTTATCTTCTTTGTTGTAGTATTTGGTGTCGAGATCAATGGTGGCTATTTTTAGTCTCCTCATCCCCACTTCCCTCCAACAGACAACACGTGACATTTACTCAATAAAGTCAACAACGGCGAGGATTATGCTTTTTTCTGATTGGATTATCATTTAAAGGGTTTGCCTTTTAATAATACGTTTAAATATTTGCTAGGCGATGTGGGAAAAGATGGAAATGTTATCAAACAATTGGCTTCAAACTCTTACACGGGTGGATGTATACCCGCAGTGGAGAAAATGTTCAGTCACTTGTTTCTACAACCTTCTGGCGGTGGTCTCCTCGTCCTGCTCACATTCCGTCAGTTAAAAATAATTTTAAAAAGCCAGATCTTAATAATGCAAATAAAACTAGACTTAACATTTTAAACAGTCCACCCTTCTGTCCACCAGACTGTTGCTGCTGTCCGTGGTGTGGCCGTTAGTGGCGTGGTCTGAATGTCGCTAGTCGCTAGCTTGATGGCTAAAGGTACCTGTCAGCTAGCAGGCAACAGACTGCTGAAAGTTAACACCAGAAAACTCATGGCCTGCACACCTGGCCCGTGGTTACCAGGGTCAGCGTTTATTGAGCTTTATCGATGTGGAGTTCTCTGCCCTTCGCGTCCCGCTTGCCTCCCCTAGCTTTGTCAGGTCCATGCTGGAGTTGAACCAGGGGGCGACACAAGGTCGCAGGGACTTGTCTGCTCATCTTTTCTTCCGGCTAACTACCTTTGTCCGTGAGGGCGCCTCCTAGCCGCACGCGTGCCCGCACGTGCTCAGCGTCCCGCGCACGAACCTCTCGAAGGGCGCATGCGCAGTGTCTCGCTTCCGCCACGCGACGTAACCCCCGTGTATCATTTATCAGTCGTAGCCGAGATTCTCTCCTTCACATCCTATTTGCCAAAAGGGTGAGTGGGTGAGGGAGGCCGTCCCTAAAATTGGCATAATCGTATTCGGATTCTGTTTACCTACCGGCATAACATTTGAATTCAGGTCTCGGCGACACAGGTTCACGGCTCGACGGCGCTACGAGTGATCAGGATTTGAAGAGCCGAGCTTGAGCCGATTTGAGGTGTAGGAGGCACCTGCTTCGAAACAAAAGAAAACAAATCAAAAGCTCCTGACACGTGATTGGTTGGTCTTGTATTGTCTCCCTTGGTGTTTAATACGAGAAGGATTATGGCCATCTTCAAATTGCTACCTTTTGAGCGTTTTATCACCAGACTGATGGGTGTACAGGTGTACAGGTGTACTGCTGTTTCGGATTCTAAATCAGTTGATGGGATATATCTAGTCCCTTCATTCCTTGAAACTAGACTCGAAGGACTTCTGCTTGGAAATGTTGCAAGAGGCACTCGACCTTGTCTTTTATTTGAAGTTTGAGACCTTCACATGGCAGCATCTGTTGAGGACGACGATGGCCTTCTATTTAAACATCTGATTTCAGAGGTCGGCCTTTTCACTCAGTCATCTGTCGAGTAAGTGTAAACTGCACGACAAACAATGTTAAAGATTAATCCAAATTCTGTCCTCACCTTGCACTGGAAGCACTCAACAACACAGACGTCATAGTTTTACAAAGATGCGTTTCCGTGGTGACGATCTCAGCCAATACGAGAGCTGGGATTGTTAATTGTCGTATTTGTGTGAAAACGTGACCTCACGATTTTGACCTCTTTCTGTGCATGGCGATCATTTTAGGTGCGTATGTAGAAAAAGACAGGATTGTGGACATAATATTTTGCACTGACTTCACCCTGTCATTATAAAAAATAATAAAAACGAAATTGTACCCCATTAGTCATTAAGCACTCAAGTTGAGGAGCACACTGCCTGTCTTGTAATGTGTTCAGGTCGAGTGAAGATCAACAAATGAAACGTGACACCAACGACAATGTTGAAGCCGTTGTTTACTCAGAAACTACCCTGAAGCAGGTCAAACCGTAATGAAGCTGTGACCTGTGACAATGGCATAGTACAGCCCACGGCTACCTACTAAAAATAATGACTATTTCCTTGCTTAGTAACAAAACCTGTCGAGCAATCACCCTAATGATATTAGCCTCCCACACAATTTGCGTGTTTTCAGGGAAAGCCTCATTTCCGACAAAGAAAATTAAAAAAACAAACTCTTGCAAAACAAAAAAGAAACTCTTGTTAGCGAATAATAATCACAGTTTAAATACCTGCCTGCACAACAAACTTCAACAGCCGGGTGGAATAAAACCCACGTCATTAATTACTTCTCAAGCTATCGAGCTAATCAAGCTTCATTAAGCACTGTGTTCTTTAATTAAATCTTTTAGGCTTTTATAGCCAATCGCTGTTTAACAATCTTCCTCTTTCGCCTCCCACACATGTGTACTCACCAACCCACTCGCTCGCTCGTCCACCCACTCACACCACCATTACTTAGGTAATCGTGGGAAATTAAAAAAAAACTGACTAACCTTTTTTAAGATAATTTTTTCCCCCAGAAAAGATGGAAGAAATGATGAAATATATTTGTAAAAAAAGTCAAGGAAAAAAAGGCAGAGACACTGCGACAGACATGGCTGCCAGACTGTCCAGCAAACACGTTCATCAATCACGTGATCACTTTACTAAGGCTTTTGCTGACATTCCAGGAGACCTGTGTGACATATAGCATCCACACCCCTTACTTCCCACCCTATTCTTTCTACAGGGCCGGCTGCTTTGCCATATTATTCCTTGCTTGGTGGAAAACATCTCACTCACACACACACACCCATCACGCACGCACTCACACTATCCCTGTCTGATGCAGAAAAAAAATTATCCGTCATTTTTAATAAAATTTTAAGACTGTCTTATTTCCTTAATTATAAAAGCTAATGTTTGTTTTCGAAACGCTTTCAGCACTCGGCAGCTGCATTCATTCCTGTGGGCAGTGGAATAAGTATATGCAAATATACGCCAATCGCTGTCTTAAACTCTTTCACCTGACCTTTGACCATTGGACTAGCTCCAACAGGCCTCATCGACCGTTCACGTGTACGTGAACCTGTACAATTCGCCGAGTGTGCAAACGGGATTGCTGACATGATAAGTTCTTTGTGGCCCTCCCATGTCCATCATTTCTGGATGATTATGCTCTTTACCCGCCGTCTGAACGAATTCCTGGAAATGTCTGTGGAAAGAAAAAGTTCGCCTGTTGCAGCCGATTATCGAAGAAATATGGCAACGGTGTTTGTTTGTTTGTTTGTTTTTAATGCAAGAGATACTCATCGAGAAGGACTTGTATCCGTGGTCAGGTAATGTAGACTGTAATGTGTGATGTAATGGTGGTGTTTACGGCAATTATCCTTGCCCCTGTATTAACGGTAACGTTTGTAACGGTTTCTACCAGATCCTTTGATCCAACGTCTAATTATTTTTTTCCTTATATCTCCACAACCGTTCTCGCCACAATCGCACACCAGCCTTCCCCTCCATCTTTATGCTCCTTTTTACGACGGCCTATCTAATGACTTTATCAGGGTGTGGGCGCCGTGGAGTCTGCGGAGCAAGCGAAGGGTCGCGCCTCCGGCGGTTGGCGGCACGGCACGGCACGCGGCACGGCTGCCGCGACACGCAACGTCTGCAAGTCGCTGGAATCTTGCGTCTGCTGCGCCTCCAAGACTGTCGTGCGGCGAAATCTCCACCGCCGGACCTGTTGCGATGCCGTTGGTGGGGTTTTAATGGAGTTGTTGCTGCTGCAGCCTAAACAGCTCAGCGCGGATGACAGTCGCTTTGAGTTACGGTCTTTTCTGGGTCTCTTTGCGCATTAGAACACTGCTGGTATCCATGGTTACTTAAAAGGCTCAAGTATCCATTTTAATTTTGGTTTTGTGCTGACATCAGGTACCTTGGCTGTCGATATTTTTTTTTTTTTTTAGACAGGTACTTGGCGTCGGAATCTGGAAGATGAAAGGGTTCGGGTGCAGGAGAGAGAGAAAGATGTAAAATGGGGGGAAAAAATAATGGCATGCGAAGTACAGATCGCGGTGTCAGGTGTGTACCGGGTACATGTGAGTAGTGCTCACACGATGGCGTCAGCCGATCAGGCGTAAAGTTACGAAATTGTTAACGGACTTGCTCACCAGTCGGCAGTTCACTTGTCTCCACATCGCCTGTACACTAACCCTACTCAGGTATAACTTGAGAAACTACACAGAAATAAAATACGTCAGGAGATTTGACGGCTTGAAGTCTCGTCAAACCCTCGTTATACCCTCGGCAGCCCTCTGTTCGAGTTTCGCTAAGTCGATGTTACGCTGGTTCGATGCCCACCTGATGGTGCGACTTCTTTCCTTCACTTACAACTGAAAATGAAACTCCTGTGTGAATACTACTGTGCCCAGTAAAGACCAGGTCAAGGTAACTTATCCATATCTTCTAAATGCCAACACGACCACTTACAAATCCAAATTTATTAAAAATCAGACTCAATCAGAAAGTGCGAGCTGACACAAGCACGTGCAAATTCTCTTATTTCAAAAACAGTTCTGCATTTTTCCACACAGATCAGCAGACTTACATCCACGTATTCTCTATCCACATTTTTGTCGGCGTCTCCAGCATCAGCTGTTGTGTCGGCGAGTCTTTGATGTCCACCTACAAATTCACCTCCGGCTTACGTGTTCACAACAGCTTTTGTTTGCCTAGCTGTATCCAAAGGGTCGGAGGTGTTTCCTCAGTCATTTGAACAAACAACACGAGCGTGTGAACACTCGGCGAGCGAGCACACAACGTCGCTTAACCCTTTCAGTCTTAAAAATGGTTTTGTATTTGCCGAAGAGATTGTGATGCCGTTAGGCAAACAGAAGAAGTTGTGACAGATGGTCGGGGGGGCCTGTGTCTTCAACCTATTCAATTTGTGATCGTCTTGTTTTGTTTGTTTTCTTCCAGTGAACTGTGATAGCTGCGAGGAAAGAAAAAAGGAAAAGGTCTGGAGGCTAACAGGCATGTTTGACATAAAGGTAACTTCAAAAGGTCGTTTTCGTCTTTAGAAGAAAATTGCTTCTATTGTGTTTATCCTTAGGGTAACTGCTGTCAACCCTAAGGTGTAACCTTGTTCTCCATCGTCAAGGATCCGATGTGTGTCAGCTGCAGTGTGTAATGTGTTATCGACGACTGTCAGGTGTCAAGTGCGAAGTGTTAGGTTACTGGGGTCGACTACTAATCAGTTCTGAACTTCTTGTACACCCTGTAATCACAGAAACTGTTTGTCTCTTGTAATCTTAACGACTTACCACTCCCACCTCTTCATTAACCCTCTTCCAACTTCTAACCCGCTGTCTGTATCATTCTGAGTATCACAGATGTGGATGTCAAGTATTTTTTAAACAAATATTTGAAAGTTATTTGAATTTGTTTGTACTCTTATTAACAAGTTAATTAATTAGTAAGTCATATATTTCCGGATCAGATTAATTAAAAAAAATGTTTAATGGCAATTTCCTTTTTCTAGACCTTGAAACTGTTTTTGCTGGATTTTTCCGTTTGGGTATTTTCCTCGTTGGGTTCACTTAGGCTATTTCGAAATTTCGCTTGATGTTCTATCTCATTCTCATTACCGATTTAAAAGAACAAAAAGCACAATCGACAAAATCTCGTCAACAACTTCATTGTCAAGTCCTGGAATTTATCGAGCGTTTGAACATTGTATGTTCGGGTAATCATACGCAAAAATTTAAAAAAAACCGGTGGAGTTCAAAATCAGTCAAGTGTAAAAAGAGGGCAAGCAGGCAGCGGAAGAGAAGTCAGGCCGGAAGGGTGCGCAGGAGTTATTGTTCGTTTGGCAATATGTCGGCTTAGCGTGTTGTGATAATTAAGCTTCGTGTGACCGTTCTCAGGCGAGTCGTTGCTTTGGCAGAAGATTAAAATCTGATCCATCGATTGATTTTAAATGTGCAATTACAAGGCAATTATCGCGTGCATAGCAAGATTCCACAGCGCAACGGACGAAGGCTTCAAATAAGATTGGTCCTTTGTAGGAAATTTATGATCCGCGAACAAATTTTGTGTGATTTTTGGAGAATATTTTTTTCTATAAAGAAGGGGGGCAAAAACGACGAAGACGATGACTAAGAGACAGTCTTGAGTGTGAATCGTTCCCTCAGTCATTTAAAGCAAAAATTATTTATTTTACTGTCCTTGCTGTCAGTGAGTTTCCTTCTCTTGTTTATAATGAGACTATAAGCCTGTGTGTTGTTTGTATGATTTGCTGTATTACAATACGTGTATGATATGTTTTTACTCGTGTGTATATTATATGCAATTATGCGCATGCTCTTAGAGAAAACAGTTCACATTATGTAACAGACAAATTATTACACAGATTAAGCGTGAATAATAGATTACACGATGAAAAGTACATTAATTAGTTTTTAAAATATAAAAGTCGTTAAACGCTTAAGACAACTAAAACAACAAAGAATGTGATGTGTTTTTTTTATTTTGTTTGTAATTAAGCATCGAAATCTTTTGACCACATACAAATTTACGAGCAGTTTTACGCACGTCACGCAGACTTCTTGTTTCTTTGCCGAGTACAACTCACCCCGGAAAACTTACCAGACCAGTCTGTTGCTCCGTCGTTCCTGGCAGAGAATTTTTATATAACAGAAAGGAAAAAAGTTTTTGGGGCAGAAAGTTCGTTTAAAAGATCGTCTCACAACTTTAAATCACGTCACAATGACATCACAATCACGCATGCGCGCGGGGATGTACCTCCTGTTTGCGCACCTTGAAGACAATTAGACTTTGACCTCCTTGCTGTTTGTCCACCGCCCGCCCACTTCCCCCTGTCTGCTGCATCCGATGCCTTCGCTGAAAGCAGGGCGCCTTGACTAATTTTCTTCAAAACAAATGTTCTCTATCGACTGCTTCCGGTCGATGGAGGAGTGACCTGTACCTGAATGCCGTAACCCCTGTTTGTACACCTGGCGCTGTGCGTGCACGCAAGGTGGCCTACTGCCGGCTCTCCCTTCCAACGGGTGCTCGGCAAACGCCCAGCTCACCTATGCCCGCCATGTTTTTTTTTTTTTTTATTTTATTTTTGCAAGACCGAGCTGTGACAAGGGCCGGACAAAAGAGACTTGCTGCCTGCTGAGTTTTTGCTGATTGTAAGGGTGGGTGGGCCTATTGGTGGGGAGGGAGGAGAAAAGGAAGAAGTTGTGGTAGGAATTATCATCGGTGATGAAGTTTAGTCAATCGTCGTCAACTCTAAAGGTAGTGTAGTGTGATTGGATGTAACTGCTGCTGACTTTTGAAGATGTCTTGAAAGAGATTTTGGGGTTTCTCCCTTCCCCTCTCTTCCTCCAACAATCCTTCGTTTTGAGAGACAGAAGTCTAGCTTCGCTGGCTTTATTTTTCTTGACTCTTTCACAGAAGGCCGATCGTTTTGCGTTCGACGCTCTGGCAAGATTGCTTGCCATTTTTTTTCTTAATTCTGATCAGACGGAGGACTATTTTTCTCTCAAGGTTCTGGCGAGATTGCTTACCAGCTTATGTTACAAGTTTTGTCGCCAGCACGGCGGAGAAAACTGCCGCGTCGCGCCGTTGCCTTTCATGCTTGACCGATCTGGCCAGCCAGCAGCTGCATCGGTCAGATAACCGTCCGAGTGACGTCCACGCAGCATGGGACATGGCTAGCCAAGACTTCTGGTAGACCCTGTAGGTGATCGTCTTAAACTGTGAAAAGCGAACAGTAAAAATACTGACAACTATTTGCAGAAAAAAAAAAATTATATTAATAACACGTAGCCAGGTACTAGAATTCCGTCTAAAAATCCATTTTATTCAGATGAAGAATGTCAATATTTTGAATGATTCGTGATCTCTTCCGAACAAAACCATGTTTACACACATTTTGAGAATCAGCATCTTCAAGCATGCGACCCTCGCTTCATCTGTCGTCGTCCGACGATTGTCCTCGTTCTTCACCTCGCTGTGGCGGAGGTCGGCAGGCAGTCGTTCAACTACGCGCCTCTTGGTCGATCGCTCTTTCAGTCGATGAATTCTCATTTCTTCCGATACACAACTCTGATCTTTTGATGCAGCCAGCTGTTTCTTTGTGGCACGCTCAGGAAGGTGTGTGTGACACTGTCCACAAACGCCCGTAGTTAGTCCGTGATGGACGTGACAGGCTCTTTGTCGGGCGGTGTACCAATGGAGCCATGTGTCATCAGCTGTGCATACCTCTAAATAACATAAAATAAAGCGGTAATAGCCATTGTAAGTAAAGAAGCATATACAGGCCGGAAAGGAGTTGATGGAAAGATCACTCTCATACAGTACAAGCTCCCGGTCGGTCGACGGCCGTCTCCTCCTGCTTTTTTCTCGACATTTTCCACCGAGTACAGGCTGTTGTTAGCCGGGAAAATATGGACTAACGTTTGACCAATGTTTAAAAAAAAAATACTAGATTTTCTTTCTGCGTTTTTCTTCTTTTTTTCTTTCTCTCTTTCTACTTGTGGCCTTCATGAAATACAGAGGGTACTATTCTCTATTGGCTTTGGATGTTCGAGCAGGTAGGGAGGCGCAGCAGGCGTTACCAAAGTTCACGGCAACGACAAAGGGGATAAAATAAGATGAGAGAGGTTTTGAAAGAAGAAAAAGTGGGTTTCTGGCGAATGTTGGGGAGGAGGGGGTTATTTGATCGTTTGGTAGCAGTTTTTGTCCAAGGAAAATCCGTCCAGAAACCATCGAGGACCGTGTGCTTGATGAAACAACACGAGTGTATTGTAGGAGCGCCACTGCGCATGTGTTAATCTCGCGATTAAGGCCAACAGTTTGCATCTTTATGACGATTAATACTTGACATGATGGACCTGTGAAGTAAGGACCACGGCCCTTATCGGAGAGCCATCGCGCCTGTTGTCAGGAGCCTGCGACTACTGTCGGGTGAGTGTGAAGTATTCACACTCGTTAAAATCTTGACAGCTGGTGGTTCCGGGTGAGTGTTGAGGAGGTGACAGCTTTTCATTCTTACATAACCTGACTGAATTTTGATTTAATCTCTCCTTTCTTGTTCGAGCGAAGCGTACGTTACACCATCAGGTGTGAATACTGATCAGCACCTGCAGGAAGCTGCAGAGAGCAAGCCAGGTGAACAGCCTCGTCGAAGTCTCGCTAACCATCGTGGCCTCGCGTGGACAGCTGTGACGTCGTATGAGGTGACGGCATGCACTGCTGGACAGGTCTGTGGTTTTGGTGAGTAGCGGGACTGACGGTAGCAGGCAGAACTTACTTATCGTCCCTCACAAACCTCGGTGACGAGCCTTGACAGAAGCTGCGTCTATCCACTTCGGCCCTCCTCACCCCAACCACCTGCACCAAATGATGACCACGTGCTCACCAGCAAAAGTCGAGAGATAGAATGAGCTTTAACAAGCAGCGCTGATGAGGGCAACAAGAGTTGTCGACTGGAAGCATGGGTAGCAATAGGAGATCCTTACAAAGGGACATTCCTCTTCGTGGGGATGTGATTATAGAAGTCCATCAGAACCACAAACAGCGCGAGACAGTAATACAACTAAAACACCGGGGCAATAAAATATTTCATACTCATCCTGAAGGTGGGGGATGGAAAGAAATTTGTAGGGGGAGCAGGAAGTCGCCTCAGACGTTCTGATGTTCTCAAATGCACCCAGAGAGCGGATGCAGTATCCTGTTTGTGCTCATTCATTTGAAAACATGGAGACTTCAGCCCGCCAACGTATTGAAACCAAAAGGCCAGGGTCACAGGTCTCAAGGTTGCCATCAGGAAATTCCTGCTGCAGGTCGAAGCAAGCCAAGGTAATAGTCACTAAAATTTGCCAACGCTGGCTTTAGAGCACGGAGGGTTGTTAACCTCCCGCGCAGCCCCATCAAAGGCCGGCCTGAGTGTACTACTAATTACCTGCCTCTGTGTCCCTCTCCTCCCCCCACCCTGCGACACGCTTCAGGTGTCGACGCCCTCAACCGCCAGTTTCACGGCTCGCTGCACGAAGAAACAATCTTTCGAGCAGCCAAGCAAGCGAAGATGGTAGTTCAGAGGTCGCAGTAGTGGCGCAGTGGAGCACAGCGACCGAGGGAGTGTGGCTCGGCAGCTGTTAGTCTGTCGCTTCTCCCTCCACACTAGCGCGCTCGGCGCAATGGAGGCGCGCCCGCGTTTCCCCGAGACAGTTCCGCCAAATATATCGCCAGATGCTAGACATGATTCAAGGAGGGGCATCGTCGTCCTCGGGTAAAAAAAAAAAAGCAGCCAAGTGTGAAAGTGGGCAGACGTTGGTGACACAAACAAGGAAAGACAAATTACCCAAGTCGGCGGGGACTACCCAGCAAAGGAACCATGAAGAGACAGGGAGGGCGAAACAATAAAGGTTTGTAAGGCGCCATCGCGGTGGTAGTTTTCCCTGGGGGCAAAGACTTAAGTTGGAAAGCAGATGGGTAGGCAGTACGAGAGAGCTAGTGTGTACGTTAGTAGAGCAGGAACAATGGATGGAGGTTTGGATGCCAGGCTGAGCCTTGAAATCGAAGACTTGGAGGCCAGCCAGACAGTCGATGTTTGCCGTCTGCTATCACTGGAACTTTCCTGCTGAAATGGCTTGCAGGCGGCGCTGGGTCGAGCTGAAGTAAGTCCTCCTCCCACCTGACACCTGCGGCTGACGATTGGCCTTGTGCTGCAAGGTAATCTCGGCCTTTGGCTGGAAGATGATCTTTCGCAGCTTAAGAAACGCATCCTGCCATGCATCCTCCCTCCCAGTAACCATCTATTGACTGTAGTACAACACGGAAATGTAAGTCAACTGGAACAGAGATAGAAGAGAAGCAAAGGACGGTTGGGATAGGGGTGGCTGCCATCCGGAAGACTGTGAATGTGGCTGCAATTTGAGTAGCTGTAGTAACAAAACATCCTTCATCCCCTCTCCTCTTTCAGCTTCCTGTAAAGGTCGAGAAACTTTTCACACTCGAGAAATTCGCGACTGGGGGAAAAAAAAGGTTGGGGCACAAAAGAAGAGATTGCTTATTCATCTCAGGTCCGGAGTCTGTCTCTTTTTATGGCTACAATTCTGCAGGTGTTTTCCTCAGTCCAAGATAAGTATGATCACACACAATTGTCAATTCTTAAGCATATCAATCTACGGAAAGTTTTATGTCAACAAGTGAGTAATGTTGCTAACCCTATTGTCACCAGCTGACCATGACTGTTCTGTAGGAGGCTTTCTCTTGTCCATAAAGAGCGATTGTCTACTTTAAGGTCTTGGATAAAAATGGTCGCAAGTCAAACACCTCCTTGTTGTGCCTGTCTCGTAAAAATAATTGTCAGCAACTGTTAGCAGACATCGTTGGTGTACTTCGGTAGTCTGGGAGTTGGGCTCGATGACATCCCATTTGTACAGTCACAGCCAGCCTCCCCTTCCCAACGGTTAAATGTTGATGTCTAGCCGGCGGATGCAACTCGTCTGATAAAAATGTCATTCCTCGGGCCCCCCAGTGTCTGGAGGGGATCTGATGAAGTCTGTGCTATCCTGCCATCGAGAAGGAACTGGCGAGGGACCCTCGACCCTCTCTGCTGCAGACAGAACCTCGGCGAGGCCAATATCTGTAATGTGGACCATATCTTTATTACAGAATTCAATTCTGCGACGGCTGCTGTTCTTTGGCAGCGGACCTCTTCCCGATCGCCATTTCTTGCAAGTCCCTCTGTGAGGCAATTTGGTTCATGAAAATATTTTTTTCCTAGACGACATTTTAAAAAGGGTATAAATTAAAATATTTTAAATAATAATAATTTTAAAATAGACATCATTTTTCATATTGCTGTTTTCCTGTTTGGAAAAACTGTTACAGTGCCTTTAATGACTGTTAGAATTCACATTTTTAAAGGTTCCGGCTTGGTGCATACATTTTTGTGAATTATTTTGATAGATTATTTGGGGTGTTGCTCAAAGCTGCTAGTGGTTTGAATTTTATAATGGCGTATGGTGGGATGGGTGAGATGGATAAAAGGGATAGGGATGTGCGGCAAAGAATATATGGGAGAGAGATAGAACGCATGCACACACACAAACACACAAGAAATCGTGAGAGCTTATATTGTATATTTATACAGTGACATTTTCTCCAAAAAAAAAAAAAAAGAAACAACAAACAAACGAGAAAAACAAACAAAAATCTTGTCTAATCTCATCGAGTCTTCTGGGATATCACAACACAACCTCGGCTGCTGGCGTTGCGAGGTGTTGCTTAGCAGCAGAGGAACTCACAAATCCAGCAACAGGACCCGCGGGTCCTCAACAGCAGATTTGATCTTTCTCAAGAAAAGCACAGCCTCGCGGCCGTCTATAAGTCTGTGGTCGTAGGTGAGCGCAATATACATCATTGGGCGGATCTCCACCTGAGGAGAGTCCACAAAGAGCCGTTATGCTCCACACTATAAGCTATATATATATATGGATTAATACATTGCAATTATGCGAATAGACTATTGCTCCGCAAGGTACACTGCAGATCGACCTAACATCACACGTAATATTCTCCCCTCCTTTTCCTTACACAGGGGTCGCTCCGTTCCACCCATAAAGACAAAAGAACTTGTATATTACGTAGTTAGTAAAGATCGTAATTTACAAAACTTCCTGTTATGCCTTGCACTTTATCACTAACAAGACACCATGCATCAAAGTCTACCGTTCTGAGTAAAAGTAAACGGTTATCCACCAAAGCTTACCTTCCCGCCAACGGCGACAGGTCGATCAAAAATTGCATGCATGCCTAGGATTGCTGACTGGGGTGGGTTGATGATCGGAGTACCGAACATGGAGCCGAAGACGCCGCCGTTGCTGATGGTGAAGGTGCCGCCGTCCATGTCCTCAATGGCCAGCGTTCCAGCGCGGGCCTGTCGTCACAGAGAAAGAGAGCAAGCAGCGATCATGAGCACGACCAAAGGCATATATCTGCACGTATATTTATCTAAAACACCACGACACACATACACCCCTACTCATATCTGCATATATATAAAATAATCCCCCCACACATACTCATATTTGCATACATATAATCCCCCCAACTCATGCGCACTTGTATCTGCTTGTGTACTATATCCCCCCCCCCCAACACACACACCTACTCTATATATTGTAAATCCCCTCACAGACACATATCTGCTTATATATATATTAACTACCCACACACATATACTCGTATATGCCTATATATATATGTAAACCTCCCCCCTCCACACATATACACATTCTCTTAATTCTTCTAGATTAACCATCCAAATAACAAACTGAGCTCATCTAATAAACGGTATTTTTATTTGTTGACGTCAATAAAGAATGGAACTTACAGGTATTAGGACCGAGAGCATCGATAACTTTAAACGCCATCAGCCGGACGGGAGAGCTTCTCCGGGCTCCCATGCATGCACATTTTTCGCTGCTAGTCACCCTGATCAACGTACACCCGTTTATACCCCTTCTCCGGTCTACATGCATACTGGGCCTGGTGAATAACCGTGTTCTCACCTTTTCTCCTAGTTCTGCGATGACCTTCTCTATGTCAGCGTAGTTCATTCCTTCGACGTTACGTATCACGGGCACCACCAGTCCCTGACGACGCATCGAGACGTTAAAGCACGAGAATACACATGTCAACACTAGAGACAACAACAATGCTTCCGGTCATTAAATTAACGCCTAACGCACTCCCTATAAAAAAAAAACAAACAAAAACAAAACCGAAAAAATCAACATCTACTCATAGAAATGGCTAACTTGCAGAAAAGGCTTATATTTAAATTTAAAAAACCAAAAAAAACAGACTAAGAAAATATTTACTGTTCTCTCACTAACACCGAAGTGTCGAAAACACACGATGAAAAATGTTACTTAAAATAAGACCCACAGACACTGTTTTTTTTTTTTTTTTTTTTTTTTTGCAGCGGAAACCTTCTGTCCTGTCCGACCTGTGAGAAAGGAACACTGGAGGACAACTTCTTGCCTGAACACCAGCCACCAAACGGTGATCTCTATCTCACAAATCAGACAAAGTGCATTTCCCAGAAGCGAGTCAACATATTTTTTCCATAGTAATTGTTTTCCATATTATTCTACTTCGCCTTGTATGTACCTGGCCCTGACTGAGCTGCGAATTCTGCTTCAGAAAATAATACTTGGCAAAGATACGCATTCTCGTAAACATTCTGTTGGTTAATGCATGGTTGTCAATGGGCTATCTCTCTTCTACGATAATAGATGCTGACAGCCTATCCACCCCCAACAAAAATACACGTTCTCGCTACGTCAAAAAAAAAAAAAAAAAAAAAAAAAAGGAAGAAAAATATATCACCTTCCGAAGGTTCCCTCACTGCGTTTTGACATTACGACTATGCAGTGCTTGTATATTAATCTCTTTCCTAGCCAATCCTCCCTTTTGCCTTTATGTCAAGTAACTCGCAGATTTGTGGATAGTTTGTTCTCTTGAAAATTCTTCTCCGCCATTAAAACGTCCCCTCAACCACCCGAAGCCATCCCTTGCACTCAAAGCAGGGCTGACTACGCAACTCGATGTCTTATCGTAAGCTTCTCGTACTTGTGGGCCAAGCACGCGCCACTAATATCACACCTAACCTTTGGCGTCGCGACAGCGACGCTGATGTCGATGTAATCGCGGTAGACGATTTCCTGCTCGTCGATGACGGCGTTGACGACCGGTTGGTCCTGAAGGGCGAAGGCCGTGGCCTTGACAAAGGCAGACATGAAGCCCAGCTTGAGGCCGAACTTCTTCTGGAAGGGGTCCTTGTACTTGTTGCGCATCTCCATGACGTTGCTGCACACAGGTCACATGTTGTCAGACCTTTCTTAACCTGACACGTCCTCGAATTAAGCTGGGCAATTTTTTATTATTATTACAACCGTCATGTTTAAAAAATCTGTACCAAACATAGCCACATATTTGACGAAGTGTTTGTGGTTAAAGGCCCTTAAGCTTCGCAAGACGGGTGGCAGAGGCAAGAGCAACACCGGGTACATAAACTATCGACTCAACAGGCACAGTACAAGGGAAATACATGAACACAGTTCTTGTACTGTTTAGCCAGTTTGTCTAGTGGATGTTGGTTTCCCATTATTACACAAAATCAAAAAATATAAGAGGAAAACAAAAGTCAGAATCGTGCTAAGTAAAGCTAAAAACTTCCTGGTCCTCTGACGCGCACATGCAAGCACACCAGACAACATGCACACACAGAGACCTATGGTTTTGAGACACCATTTCACTCACCTAAACTGCCTGACTGTTGGCAAGCCTGATTACTCAAAAATGCTCCTGACCACACACACACACACAAAATCGGACAAAAACAGACAAACGTTCTGCAAATAGTGATAGTAAAATTACTTTTCCAAACTTGGTCCAATGTTCGAGCATATTTCTCCAGTTAAGACAAAGGCAGACCTTGTGGAAGGAAGGTGCAGGCGCTCAGTACTCACCTCATGTCTACTTCGTTGAAAGTGGTCAACATGGCGCACGTGTTCTGCGCGTCCTTCAGGCGCTGTGCGATGCGCTGTCGCATGCGGTTCATCTTCACCTGCCAAGATCAAGTGGGACAAGTTCAGTGTTGGCACTCGGTAGAATTATTCCTCGCTATAGCGGACTCTAGCGCAGCAACCTAGCACACTCTTTGTTCTAAAGCCAGACATCCTCCATTCTAAAGATGTGTGCAAAGCGAGCTAAGACATTGTCTACAGGCAAGCACACACACCCACCCTATAGTCTCTAGCCCCTACACATGAATTCGCATGCAGGCAAGAGTCCTGGCAATATTACACTATGTCTATGTCTATGTCTATGTCGGGGTTAGGGAACCTTTTTTATGTTAAGGGACATTCACATATTTATAATGTCATTAGCGGGACAAACAAAATTATGAACATAAAAAGTAGCCTGCAGTTTCTGCACAGTTCGTTAACACTTTTGCAACATGCATAATCCCTACAAGGACTTACTCCCTGCCTGTCCTCTGAGTCACCGCAATACAGGCCGCGTGCAGCCGGCGAGAATCGTACGTGTCAGTCCCATCATATACGCCCTTATGTGTCCTGTCTATCCCGTAATGGACGTTCCTTGCTTGTCCCTCAGAATTTTACGTTATTATGATTATGATTCACTTACTATACATTTACGTTCCTATGATTCTCCTACATTTATGAATTTCGAGTCCCACCTGCGACTGAATTGGCCGCTCCAGACCAAATGGTTTCGCAGGTCGGACGTCCCAAGTGTAGAATAACGTACTCGAAAATGTATTTCATTCGACAGAGGATGGACTGGTATTTATATCGAATTCGATGACAGTCCTTTGGCACGCGGCCTCTCTATTTTGTTTCTACTACACGCATTAAGGGCCTCAAACCTTAAACTTTGGTTTTTACATAGCTGTACACATTAACCAAACATGGTCACATATTCGACACTGTGTCCCATTAAGAAAGGCGAAAACATACTTATGACCAGTCTATGATGTTGACGTCATCGGTTCTACCAGCTTTACTGGATGTGAATAGCACCTCTCAGCTTGCGAAACACTTACAGGTAAGATGTTGAAAATTCATTTCATGAAATGCTTCTACCGTGCCACATATCATGACACTTCCCACTTATTTCATCTCCACGTCCTACCCATGTGTCACGAAACAACGAAATGTCAACGGTGTGGTCTCAATCGACTTTTAATCAGAAAATTTATGTACGCACATGTGAATTGTATAGCATTTGCCAACAGGTGCTATGGCCTGTATTTACTACGACCAAATCCTCGCCATGTGATACTTGAGGTAAGGTAAGCGATTAGTTATTGACTGGCATCAAAGCTCTTCATAAAGATCGTATAAGTTTCCATAGTGAGCATAATAAATAGTTATATCACAACAATAACACTTGTCAGTGCACATGCCTGGCACGCAAAGATAATTTTTCCAGCCGACAGATAATGTGTCGAGCGGGAATTCTATTCCAGGGTTAGACTACCTAGACTGCAACTCCGCTTCGCTGACACAAACACAAGGGTGCAAATCCAGAGTCTGATCCATCATTATTATTGGGCAGAACAGAGGTGAAAAAAAGGACAAATATGAAAAAACAAAAACAAAAAAACGTATGGCAGCTGATTTGGCGAATATTCACCCTTTGCTCTGTGCGGGCTCCGCCGACAGGTGGCAAGGCGCCGGAGGAAGCTGGTGTGGGCTTCACTGATGACGTGGGAACGGAGGTTTGCGGCTGGACGGCACCGGCGGGACGGGAGGAGGGGCAGAAGGCGCAGGATGCGAGGTGGACACGGAGGGTGCTGCAGGTTTGGCGGATGGTGGTGGAGGTGGTTGTGGAGGCGAGGGTCGGGATGGCGCGGCTTCCTCTTTCGAAGGAGGGGCATCTGTGGACACAGACACAAACACACACTGGCCTGTTTAGTGACATTTCGGACACCACCCTGACCCTAACCATGCCCAGTATAATCATGTGTATCAAGATGATTAAAGATGAACATAAAGGTAGGGGGACATTTTTACTATCATTGTCTTTGTGAGTTCTATAATTCAAAAGGGTTGTTGACTCATCAAGAAAAAGAAAACAAAAACCACACACACACAACATGCACGCACTCTATATATATGTACTGACCTGATACTTTGAGCTTGAAAAGCTTCTCACCAGTTTTCACCTTTTCCCCATCTGGGACGAAAAGCTCTACTATTACACCTGCTGCAGGCGTATTAACTGAGACGTTTATCTGAAACGGGTGCACATTTCTGATTCACTAACCTCATCATATTTTTATTTCTTTTAGCCAAACAATTTCAACTATAGACATTGGTAGGAATTTTTTTTATCTCTCTGAACTATGTGCAACAATGTCCAAAGAAGAAACATAAGACGAAAAGGAGGTTCATAACGATGGAAGCAACATTGTCACAATCAATAAGCAGGTGTCACAAACATCACAGCACAGACCACTTAGTGTTCTGTACAAACCACACCTACATAAATAAAACGCTGTGCACACGTATTATACCACAAGAACTATGAACACATAAAATCTGTCACGGCTATGAAAGGCACATCTCGGTATTACAATGACACCACCAAACTAGATAATTCAATGCAGGAGCTGTTATGCAAATACGTATTGCATCAATATATGCAGATCTGTAACATAATACACTTCTAAATTTGCATGAAAAAACACACAGCAGGCCAATTTCACTAAGTTTAATTATAAAATTGTTCAACTAAAACCTGTTAAAAATGTATTATGCTGCAAATAAAGAGGCAAATACATCATTGTACGCGTGTGATAAGGAGATACATGATTGCACAGGTTATAGTAGGATGCAATTAGTCTTCACCACGGACAAGCAGGAAATCGTTTCCTACAAATGTAATAGACGAACAGCTTACAAGTAATTGGCGAGCCGTAGTAAGCTTGAAGTTAACTAACAAGTAAATAATACGCTTCTCTTGTTCAAAGAACAACACTAGGTGTTGCTCTAAAAATACTTGCACTAGGTACACGAGAGAACTGTGAAAAGGCACGTAGGGCAAGAAGGGTAGAATAAACAACTTGAAAGTGCATGGAAAAGTAATAAATCAGTTGTCAGACTGGAAAGGAAGGGAAGAAAAAAAAAAGAAGAAAAAACAATTTTATCAAATTATTTTTGGTTTAAAAATTGCAGACACGAGCGTCATATTTTATTAACAGTATCGTAAAAATGAAAAGTCAAGAGAACGCTGCTCATTTAGTTACCTTATCCGTTTCGACTTCTGCTACCGTCTGATCCGTTTTTACAAAGTCACCCACACCTGCAGACAAAACACTTGCATGTGAACATGACACACAGTCCATAGTGCAACCGTTCCCCGCCTCCTCCCACTCCCCCTACCTCTCAAAACACTTAATAAAATAAAATAATCCAACACCCATAACACGTGATTAGACGAGCTGCAAGACGTTTGATTCATGTGTTTCCTTCACAGGCACACACACATCCTACGATAAATAGATCTTTTCTGTCCCATCAAAGGCATGAAGGAAATGAAAGGGTGAAAATTAATAAGCGCCCTCTGTTCGAACTGACACGCAACGCTGATCACAAGCGGCGTGACAATGAGTAGGATGCTTTTCGGCATTTTCTAGGCGACTGCTGAGAGTCCAGCCATAATTTTTGGATCCACGATTTGGTTTTAACACAACCACATTCGCTTTATCCTATAACATATTCCCAACCCTATGCCTCATCTCCACCCCACCCACCATTTCACGCTTTGCAAGACGATCTTATGTGATATCTTGGTCGGTCCAATTTTTATTGGGCCTTGTAAATAACTTTTTTTTAAAAGAGATATTTCATCCTCCATTGTACTGCATGAATAAAGGGACCTGAGGCTCCATCCCTTCTACCGGACACTGACAAACTGGCAAGTGAGACGAACTCACCTACAAGCCACTTGACATCTCCTTCTGATATAGATTCGGCTAATGTCGGCACAGGAACTATCTTAAACTCATCACCTGCAACACGGAAAGATATATTAAATAACGATAAGCTCAACGCATACACATTTAAAAATATAAATACTTAACGCGCGCAAACGAACACACACACATACACACACTCTCCCTACTCTCCCCACTACCTTACTGAAGGAACAGCACAGGGTTGCATGGTACTAATTACCGTGAAAAGCTGGCATCACTTAAGCCAAAAGTAAGTTTGTTAAAATCCACGATACAGCAAAATGTCCCTGGTGTCCCCCTGCAGGCTTCACTGATATCGATTCCGAGCGCGTGCGGCAGCCACTTTCTTTCAACTCATCGGTTTCCAGATGTTGATGTCACTTGTCCCCACTTTAATATCATTGTATTACATGCTCGTCTTTTGGTGGGGATTTTTTTTTCTTTTTTTGAACTGGTATTTTTACAGGCCACTATCACCCAGCCGCCGTTGTCATGTCACCACCAGTTTCCAGCTGTCACGCTCGCTTTATCTTCAAGCTGTCGTGGTCAAGCCACTGTCAGCTGCAGCTGCCTGTCACTCGTACCACTGATCGTTTTGCAGCTGCCTGTCTGCCCCCTTGTCATCTTTCACCTGCCACTCAAACGGACATCACTTCTCGTCTGCCATGTTTAAAGTTACCATCACTTTCCAGCTGCCATTCTCAAGTTACAATCACTTTCCAGCTGACATTCTTGTCCCTATCACTTTCCAGATGCCAATCTCAAGTACCTCTTTAATGAATAATCCGGTAGCAGATGGTCTCCTTTTGTCATCATCTACCACCTCAACCCCATCCTAATCCCCTTTGCTTGTGTAGCTGGCAACTGTGCTACTGTTTCTCGTGTTTGTCATTTGTTCATGTGAGCTGAGCTCACTGTCACGCGAAGACATGTCGTGTAAGTGCTTTGTTATTACTATTATTATTGCATCACACTTCACCTCCTGAACTAAAATCTATATCGTTTTAGTTTACGATCTGATTCCAACATGACTTTAAATGACAAGCATAAATAATTAAGAAGAAATCAGACACTTCTTTCACTTTTACTTTGGTTACACAGATGTCCAAAGATTGCAGTCATTAACACAGTGAAAATTATACACATGGATATATATACACACACATATGGTAGAAAAGAACGAAGGGCTGCTTTTTTTGTTTGTTTGTTTTTTGTATTAAGTATATTGTAAAAAAAAAAAATAAAAAAGAAAAAGAAACGGTTAAAAATGTGAGCACCCATAAGAGAACAAAGAGCTAACAAACAACACAGGCTACAAGCAAACTCACATGCTATGGCCGAACACCGGAATCCTCTGTGCTGCTGAAAAACGTTGGCCACAGTGTCACCGCGGAACCTGCAAAACAGACAGCTGAAGTGTCTAGAACTCATCAACCTGAATTGGATAATGATTGATCACCATCGTGCACAACTTTATTTGTCTCAACACCGGACCCAACTCCCAATCCTGCAATTACCGTAAGAGAGAGAGAGACAGAGAAAGAGGGGATGAATAGAGAACAGTCTACAAACGAGACTTCCTGATGAGACCGTGAATTCTCCGCGAGTAAATTTTTCTCCATCTCTTGATTCATTCAAACGCCTGATGGCCTGCTTTTATTTGCAAATCTTGTAGGCAATGCGCGCGCCAATATTGTGTCCTCTTGGGACGACCTGAGCGCCTGAAAGCAACTCCCTACTCAGACGCTTACACGAAAGTAAAGGGCAGCCCCAGTCGATAAGAAACGACGCCGAACCGAAATGACTTCCAAACAAACGGTGGAATCATTACCGTATTCTCCCGCCGTCCGCCACAACAAAAAAGCACAATATGGCTCTTCCAATAGCTGTAAGGTGCGATTGAAATCTCCTTATGCGCCACAAATTGTTTGATAATAAAGCCAAGACCTGGAAGGGGGTGGGAGGGAGAGAAGGGCCGGGAATCAATAGAGTCCTTTGGAGCGATTAACGCAAATGGATAACCGCATCGTCACATTGTACTTGGGACGAACGACGCGGACAAGCCTGCCTGACAATGGACTACACTGCTTGAAGAAATGAGTTAGTGTCGGCGTTACAAGCACGCAAGAATGAGAAAATGATGAAGGGGGGAGGAGAAAACACGCAAGCAGACGTACATAAACAGGCAGGATTTCAGAAAATCGTTTTAAGCTAGGTTCTGTAAAAGATCTGGCTGGAGGCAAACATGGCGCCGACTGAGCTCCATGCCTTGATAGTCATATCACTATCCCGAGATCTCTGCTGGTTATGGCGGTACCCTTACACTGGAAGTCCTTGCCGGTATCCCTACAGACAGAGTTAATGTATATGCCGCGAAAATTGCAGTCTTCGAAATATGACTGGCACGTGAGTATGCACGCGCTCCTGTCTTATGTATTATGAGGGCGCTTGACATTAAGGCCTCAAACATTATGGTGACGCTCCAGTGCCAGTCCACTCATAAACCAATGCAGCTCCCTCCCTCACAATCTAAATTTTTATTATTTGGCGTAGACTAGCGCCCATGTTTTACTAGGCGACTGACACGACTGATAAAGCAAGAAAGGAAAGTGAAGGGAGGGGGAAGGCCTAAAGAAACAAAATGGCCAGATCTACACTTACCCAGTATTCGATATCAGACGGATGAATAAATAATCAGAAAGAAAGAAAAATAGAATAAAAAGAACGAAAAAGAAAAGAGGAATGGAAAGATAAAAAAAAAAAGATGGAAAAGAGGAAGAAATACATTCAGCAATGATCAAACAGAACATGATCCTCAGACTGAGGTTATTTTAACAAATTAGGTGTCCCCTCCCACCCACATCCAGAAAACCTAACCTACGATCCCTCATACACACCAACTGTACCTTGAGCTCAACAAAACCCTTGCAAAGAGCGTGACGGAATCGCACAGACTACAGGCAGCACGCACACTAATGGAAGACAGGTCTGCGAACTTAGCAAAAGGTGAAGGAAAGTAGGGCTTTCATTACAACACGCTCGCCTGTAGACAGTCTCTCACCCACCCAGCTGCATTAATGTTTCCTTTGACGCACACACTTGGTACTAATGACTTTTCCACTTACCTGGCCGCCAGGGTCCCGTGACAGCGGAGCAGCAGCGCACACGCCCGACCTGTCACAAGCAAGATGGCGCCAAATGAGAGAATATTTCATGTGCTCCACTGCTTGCTATAACGAATAAAACAAGTTTGAAGAGGTGGGGTAAGTTTGGGAGGGGGGGACTTCTAGCGTGAAAAAAAAAATCATCTTAAATATATTGTATTGTCATCTCATTCGCGGATTGAATAGGCGGCACATTTGTTGACACAGGCACGTGAACTAAAACACATTTACATTCACCCTGACCAATCTGTTACGAGGACGATATTTGCGACCCAAGAACCTCAATAAAGCCTCATTTTGCATGCAGAAACCCTACTGTTGGGCTGTGTGATTACCTGATCCCGATGAGATTTCCTCCTCCACATTCTTGACGACCTGCAAACAAACCGACAACTGCATGAATAAAAATATTTTAACTTTCTGTTAAAGTACAGAGAAAGAAGAAGAACAGGAATAAGAAAATATTTAGACTTGGTTTTGTTCTTAAAAAATGTGTGATGCATGTGTGTGAGTGTAAGACAGAGTAGGTGAGAGAGAAAAACAATAAATAAGATAACAGAGATGTAGAAGATGAATGAAAGAATGCACACAAGAAAATCAAATCAAACAAGACTAGAAGACCCGGCAGACTGACTTCAAACTATAATTTAACAGATCACCTCCACCTGAAAAAGATTGTCCCCAACTGCCATGTTGACATATGACGTCAATGAAATGACCAACCGCTACAACAGACTGCCGAGGATCACTACCCCAGTCCAGCCTCCTCTTCCTGTCTCAGAATGGCGGACTACTAATACGCATGCAAGGTACACGCGGCTCTATTTTTAGTGACCACCCGGCAAACACTCTCGTATTCCAGGGTGCACCAGACGACTCAGCCTTCCAAACACGCGGCGTCGGCCCTGTTTTTTGGGGGTGGCGGGCTCACGCTTGGAGGTGGGGGAGATGGGGTGTCAAGAATGGCGAAATCAAGGCAAATTTGCACGGCGGTTGTGGGACTTTGTCTTACGATGCAAATGCGCGTGCATCCACACACACGCACCGGCCCCGACTGCTGACAACTCCTTTTCAGGGAATGTTGGGACCCCCGCCGTCACGAGCCTACAAGACATCGGACAGGCTCTGGACACCAGCTTCATCTGTTTGTAGAAGGAGACGCCGCTGGAGGCCACCCTAAGAAATATGCATACAGATTACGAACCTAGCTGTTCCGAGGAATGAAAAAAAAAAAAGTAGGGTGTGGGGAAAGAGGGGTGTACATCTAGCTTCGGTGATCTCCCACTTGTCATGAGCTGTCCAAATTAATTCTAATAACTCCTATTCCCAATCCACCCATGCGGTGTTGAATTAAGCCAGGTAAATGGAGGTAGAGCGGCGCCGACGATAGCCTGGTTACCTGATCGAAACTCTGACGATGACAGTGGATGCTATCCGGCGATGTAGCCTTCTCCTCAGCCGACCTGCATCCTGCCTCGCCTAGCAAGCCACGCATGCCGGTAGTCGCAATGACCATATGAGATGGACTTCACTAAGCCTACTAAAAACATCAAGGACTGCAGAAAAAACCAAGGGAGCAACCACATTTATTCAAGTGCACAAAGCTGCAACTATTCTTGCTGTGAAAATGGCAAGCCTTACTTCTAGGAAGTCACTTGCCATTACAGTCTATTAGCTGGCCTGTCCCCACCTACTCCCCCGCATCTCATAGGTGATGAAGTGTGACATCACACATTTATTCTCTAGATGGCCTTCCTGACCAGACACACTGGTGAATAACAGACATGAAAAAATACAGTAACCCCTTTAACCAACGTTCCTCTTTTGAAGAAGGTATTTAAGACACTCGACAGTAAATGTGCGATATATTTGAAAATATGAACAATTTCGGGTTTGGAAGGCTATTAAGGCCTGATCTACATGCACCACCCTAAACACTTTCATAACAACCCGCCCTCCCGCAAAAAAAAAAAAAAAATGTCAGAAAGCTTTTCAGCACGGCAGAAAACGAACGTAGCTTCCAAACGTGTCGGCCATTTTCCGACGTTCTCACGTGTTCTGTACATAGGAAAGGAAATACAAGCTCTCCTGCAACTTCATCCTCAGTCAAGCCTCGCTGTTACAGGATGACTACTTCTTGATGTTCAGCACCCTCGCTTCATCTACTTCTACAGCACCCTCCCTTTGCTGCTACAAATGCGTCTCGTTCAGCGCTCATTTCGGACTGCTACGAAACCTTGAGCAAACATGTTCTAATATCAACCTCATAAAATACGGGCTTCAAAAATCTGTTAATTCCTTCCAAAATGACAGCCAGTACATTGGAAAGGAGGAGGCTGTGCACTTGTCCAGAACGCCACATACAGTAGTACCACCACCAGGATGTAATTCAACGCCACAAGCAGCATCGTCCACACCTGATGGCTGGCTTTACGAGGCAATACTAAGCTTCAGCGCCCGTTCCCATCTCCACCATCTGCGAGTGTTATTAAAAATAAAACACTCGTAAATATTCCGATGAAAAGCGATCTGAGGTCTCGGCACGAGACCGGCGGACCGTCGTCATGTAGACTGCGAGACAGGGAGAGTGACACTTGTTGCGACGTGAACCTTGCTGCTGAGGCGAAACTGCTGATGGCGTGATAGCCCACTGGCGACATCTGGACCGAAAAGGGAAATAACGGGGAGAGGTGGATCGGGTTTCTTGCGGATAACTAGGGCCAAACACCACTTCGTTAGCACCCTCGCCTTAAGCTCTGTCCGAAACAGTTACATTGAAACCTGACAATAACGGATGCTTGGGAGGGAGGAAGATGAAGGGGAAAGGGGGTGGATGCAGGATTTACAAGGAAACCGTTGATAACTAGGGAACGAACAACTGACGCAGGCTTTCAGTGGTGCTGCTAGTGGCAACAGGTTGCGCGTTATGAATACAAGCAGTCGTTAACAGCCAGTAAGCAGCTACCAAAATGCCGGGGTTTAGCAAGGGTCGCAGCAGGGCTCCTAGCACTTTGGTGACGCTCCCGCGCGGAACTTGCACACGACCGTTGGCTGCACAGCCAGCCATACAGCCCTTTACAAGGCCGGCCAGAACACTTGCCAACTGGGTGGCAACACGCGGTGTGTGGGAGGACACAGAAAAGACAAGCGTCGAGATGGCATCGACTGCGTTGATGATGCTTCGTTTTCAAACCATACAACGGTGGGGGAGGTGGGAGGGACGAGGAGGGGGAGAAGGAGACGAACTGTGGAAAGAACTTGATGTGCGCCGTATGACGCAAACACGGGTACTAGACATGTCGGGTAGAAATGTTATAATGGAAAACTCACGAGTGTGGATCGTGCCATTATCTCCTCTTATCCCACCATTAAAAATTGGCCCGAGGATGCTAACTAAACTTCCTCATAAGTTTGTGAGATCAGGACTGTGCTACTTCAACTTTAAAAACCACCAAAAGTTATCGTGTTCATTTTCCTTTTCTTAATGTCATGCACGTTGTTTTTTTTTAACAAATTATTTTCCCATTTAGGTAAAGCACTACACAAAAAGATCGCTGCTTATACTATCACCCTCACTGACAAAAAATGTCATTCATCTACCACCCTACACACACACATTCTGTCTATGATAAACTTGATACTCTTGTATCTGTTGTATTTCTAAGCTTTTTACGAAGACTTCAGAGTGCTACATGTGATACGCTGTTTGCACATGTCCACAGAAATGGGAGGCTAATGTCAAACCAATACAAGATACAATGTCTTGTGGTTTTTTTGTTTGTTTGTTTCATTTTGTTGGTTTTTTATTTTTTGCCACAAGGCGCGGTCAACAATGTCGGGGGAGGAGGATAGGCGGATATGCCTGGGCGAGTCCTGCCCACCTTGTCTATGGACAGTCTCTATAAAGCCGGAGATGAACAAAGGCCGAAGCCAGGTTCCAAACGGCTACGAAGACAACATGGCGAGCACGCCTGTTGAAAAGGGTCAAAGCGGGCTCTGGCATGGGTATCGCCATAAAAGAGGCGGTGAAGCAGCTGGAGATGGCAAGTGATGCGCGACCATCAATTAGCCCCAGCCGTGTCCGCAGTGCGTAGCGGGGCGTGGCCGGCATGGTGCGGAAAAGAGGTCAGAGGTCCGCCAACTTCCACCTTGGGAGCCACAGCTGGCACCGATGCTGCTTCTTGTTCGCAGTTGCTAAGCAACTGCTGCTATGCTCCTGCTTACTGTCTTCTGAAAGGTGAAGTGGTGGCTGAATCACCTGAATCTGCTGGAAGTCTCGACTACAACAGCGCCCGCCTTCAAATGAAAGATGCATTGCTGACAGCATAAGCAGTTTATATCTTGGGACAACATTTTTTTTGTTCTGCCTACCACTCTACTGCTGTCTGCAAATGCTCAGCATTTTGTTAGCTGGTTAGTCAATATACTATATTTCACTTTCTAATAGTTTATGTTTAGGCCTGCTGTCATGGAATTAAACATCTACTTGTGATATATATATTGTTCCAGTACAAAAATCTTTTGTTTACACATGTTCCAACAATTAAAAAAACAACAAGTATTTATTAAATCCTTTTCATATTTATGTCTGCATTCATTTGTCCAAAAGTTAGTTTACATCAAACATTTTGAGGCTGAAACTTAACAGAAACTGCTATTAGTGGGTTTTAGATAGTATAAATAAACATCTCAGATGTAAAATGATGTACACAGTGAGACGCTGAGACTTTCCAGAAACCACCATATGTTACTGGATTAGATAGTGTAAGTATACACACCACAAATGTAGAAAAGGTTTCTTTTATCTTGTTACCTGCTTTACTGCATGTTCTTTTTTGCATCTAATCAGGGATAAATACCTTATCTTATAACCCCTACTCCAGCACAAACATTCTCCCCTCGGGTTTAGGTGTTGACTGAAACAATGGATAGAACCTTCACATAAAATAAATATAGTTTGTACTATCCTGTGTTCTTTGCCCAGGTGTTGTTTTCTATATAGCACATTCCAAAGTCTCTATTTTTACAAATGAACTCAACGTAAATGTTTCTAATACTTCATATTTCTATTAAATATTTTTAATAGACAAGTTTTTTAAAATCATAACCCTCATGTGCTTTACTTCTATTTAACATGGATGTCACGACACAGCAGAGTGTCTCTTGCTCACTCCCTTTCGACACACTTGTGATGTCAGACAAATACGCCTTCTTTCACACAAATAAACAAAATGATTTGTCTGAAGGAGTCTGCCTATTTTTACAAAACAAAGCAAAATAACTTATAAAAAATATCCAAATATGATCTATTTTTCTCAAGTGACACAGCGAATAACTCAATGGCTGGCCGTTGATACGTTGAGATAACTAACATAAACACAGACTGTAAAGTGTTCTTCAGTTCCTCCATACTATTCTTTAAATGCACTTTCTCAGCAATGACTCTTCACTTCAAATAACACAAACACAAAATGAGTTCCTTATAAATCCAGTTAAGCACACTGTCTCGGCAATGGCTTCTCACTTCAAATTACACAACTGCAAACTACAATGTGTTCCTCAAGTCCTCTATAAGCCAGTAGATCACTGTCTCGGCAATGGCTTCTCACTTCAAATAACATAACTGCAAAACTGTTCCTTAAGTCCTCTATAAACCAATTAAGCTCACTGTCTCGGCAATGGCTTTTTACTTCCAATAACACAACCACAAACTGTTCCTTAGGTCCTCTATAAACCAGTAAAGCACACTGTCTTGGCAATGGCTTTTCAGTTCAAATAACACAATATCTTCTACTCACAATTAAATGTTGGATTTCACGTCCTCGCATTTGCTCTCTAACGATTCTCCCCTCCTCGCTAACTGCTCACCACCTCTTTTTTTTTACATCATAGATACAGGCACTTCAAAAACTTTTTTGTCATTAACGCTCTTAGTCCTACCACTCCGACTAGATCTGTGACAATGGCTCATATATTAAAGTCCATGCCAAATCCTTTAAAAGTCTTTAAAAAATACAAGACTTTGTTCAAACAACTAGGCTTGAACTCATAAATTGATACTGTTGTCCAATCAGAGTGAACAGACCCCCTCTTTGCTTGACATTTGTCTGTAAAATCTTTGCCATCAACTCAGCTAAGCTATACTGCTATTTTTACTGATTATATTTTTACCTAGTAAAGAAACTGATGATCCTAGCACTATTTGCTATACAACCAATGCCCAGGCTTAAGCACTTTCAGGTCAAGATTAAGGCAACATCCCAAATCAAAGACAAACAATAAGATTTTTCTTAATGAACACAACCAACTGAACCAGCTGTTGTTAATTTTTTTAACTGTTGTTGTTTTGACTAAATTAACTGTTTATTAAGGCTGCCATTCTTGTGGCCCTATGCTCTACTGGGGGTGATTAGGAACAAGAAGTTGCCCATTAACTTTATTGTTTGCTCTATGACTTAAAATATAACACTATTATTTTGTTTTAAAAAAAATTTAAAAACCATCATCTGACTCTTCAGGAGTTCATGATTTTATGATTATCTTCAGCTTTTTGGTGCCTATCTGCTCTCCCTCAGTGTACTAAGATCGAACATAAATGATGCAGAACAAAACAAAGTAGACTGATATATATTCCTACTGATTAAAATTATTAAGACTTGCTGAAAGGGAAATGGCACCATTTTTTAGTGTCTGTGCATACAACTATTTTCGAGAGGTTAAAAGAAACTCACATTGGTATGAAAGTGACAGATGCTGGATGTTTAATTTTACCTAAATTGTTGAGTTAATTTCTCCATGTGTATTATTGTTCATAAAATACAAACAACTTTCAAATGTGTTTAAGTTCATGTTGTATCCACCTGCTCCAAAGTCACTAGAATGGCCCAGAGTACTCTTCAGACTCTACATAACAGCTAGACACCTTCTCAAGGTGCCTGAAATCCTTTGTGATGACAGCCTGCAAGAGAATTTTTCCATCTCCCATTGGGCCGCTGATTTTGCATACCTGCATGCATGACCAACACAGTGAGGTTAACCTTCATTGTTTCGCTGAAGCAATTTCTGAATGTTATTGAGTGCGAATGAATGCAGCTGTCTGAAACATGAATGCATGAGTCTGTTTGGTGGATATGAATAGATTATGGTATTGTTTTGTGCTTTTAAATCGAGCTGCCCCAACTTGCCCTCTGTGATAAATAAAGTGTTATATTCTCTTTGACTAAGCTAAGCCTGTAATTTTTTTTTAATTTGATAGATGGTGTTAATTTCCAGCACTGCATTTTATTTCACAGTTACAACTGACTGGTGAAAATGACCTTTTTATCATTAAAAATATAGCATAAAAATTTGCATATCTGGTGTTTGATATTTTTACCAGCAATCATAATCGGTTTTAACAGATCAAGCTTTTGTATAGTTGTTACTTCTGTAGGAAAAATATCTCTTTGTTTTACTGAAAGTCCAAGACTTGTTTGTAGCATATAAGTAGATAACAATCACTTTTGAAATGTTTTGAGCAAATTCTTCAGTATGGTGGGAGGACGAAGTTTGCATGGCATGTTTGAACAAAGCACAGATCTGTATATACTAGGGGTGCCCAACTTACGGCCCGTGAAAGTGCCCCACGAGGCCCGCTCATTTTAAACGGACACAACATAATTTTATTTTTAACATTATAATTCTGGCAAAACCGTCATGTTTTGGCCTGCGAGATTTTATATCATGTCCAATGCGGCCCTTGAGCGAGAAAAAGTTGGGCACTACTGGTATGTATACCTCTCTGAACAAAGTTAGATCCACTGGTGTTTAATGACATTATCTTTAGGATTTCCTAAATAAGTACAAATTCCATCTGAGTGTCAAAGAGAGCATTCAGTAACAGCACACTGCATCCTGGTCTGTTTTCTTTTACCAAGGATTCCATATTTCCTTTACTAATTCAACTCATGTAGATCATACTATTTTTAGAAATACTATCCAATCATCACTTCCTGTTTTTTTTTCCTCGACAAATCCAGGTGTGATTAAGAGAAAAACATCAATATTTCTTATGCCTCTTCACCATAAAATACCATTAGAATGATTTTCGGTGGCCACCTGTGTTGTCCTTCAAAGGCCAAGTCTGTGGTCTAACCAAATTAGGTCACACTACATGATATTTCTTGTTGCGGCCCTATGCTCCTCAAAGGAACAACAAGGAATAAATTAAACTAAAACAAGATATTTCTGATAATCCGTAATTGATCATCAGTTCAAGTGTGCATCCTTAGCTCATAGAAAATATACATTGCGACATTTGTTACAGCATTCATTTATGCAAGAAACAGCAATACAACAAACATTGCCTGCTTGGCCCTGCTATTTATAAAAAAGTGCATGATACTTTGCCCCAATATCAACATAGGTTTGACAATATGACAGAAAATGTTCTTCATCTTCCATTGTATCTTTGAAGAAAGGGAAGTTCTTGCTAAATAGGACTAACCATTTGTTATTGATATTAATTTTTCTAATTCCTTGTCTAATTCATACATGTATTAGAGTATTTCTGAATTTTTGTATGCTTATTACTGCAAGGTACATTTCTAGTTCAAGTGCATCTTTAAGCTGACTATAAACTGAATACCTATCACTTGACTGTACTTTATCTTTCCATATTTGCATAGTTTCCTTTCAGTCTTTCAAGTAACAAGATGAAAGCCTTAGCATCTCCTTCCCCACTTTGTTCCCACATTTCTACATTTGTAGCGCTGCAGATGTCTTCCATTATTTTTGCCCAAAGTAGTTCTCAATTTAGCTGCATCTGGTTTAGAAATCTCGACTTATCCTCGATGTTTAATTTTATCTAGCATTTCACAACTCTTTTGTACAATTCATATCCAGTAGGTACCGCCTCACTCTCTCTGTATACCATATGGTTGGGAGTTCCAATGTCTATGCGCATAAGTCTTTCAATGGTAAATAAATGAACCTGTTCTATGTCATTGAAAAGTGTCAGATTTCAGAAGAATACAACAGCATAGGTAGGACCAGGGTATCCAAACAGTTTAAAGAGCACACAAAGATTTAGGTTACTTAACCTCTACTTTGTTTTTTTAACAGCAGAGCTGCTTTCTTTGCCTTTTTTGAAATCTAATTGTGTATTTTGATAGAAAGCTATTTTATCCTATTTTCATTTTCCTGAAAATACCAAAGGAATTTTTTCAGGTCAGACATTTTTTCTTTTGCTTCTACTTTACAGCCAAGGTAAAGCCAAAAGAACCGTAGTTATGAAGTGAGTGTAAGTTGTTTCCCCAGCGCAAACCGGACCTTAAGGAAATATGTCTTGTTCCCAAAGTTATAAAACTGCGTCCGGAGCCTGTGGTCACTAATTCATGTTTCTTTACCTCGTGACATCTTTGTCTCCACTTTTTAGCTACTGCTCTAGAGGTAAAACACCATCTGCTTTTCTGGATACTACTTTAGATGTGTGACCCTGGGCAATGACTTGCCCTTGCTTCATATATGCAGCTCCAGGTGGATATAAAATCCTTTACTGATCACAAATTTTTCCTTCTTGATGATGACTTTTGCATATCTATGGTACTCCACTGATTAAATAGGCATTGTTCTATCACTGAAGATCATGATAATTAATCTAGTAAAATAATTTTAAGTTAATAATACAGAATGAGAACATGACAGAAGATGCTTTATCCATAGATCAAAAAATTTAGTCTTGCAGGCTTGGTTTTGACTTTTACTATTGATCTTGATTTTACTGAAAGTCATTCACAAAGCTGCAAACCCTCTTTTTTGCACTTTGTGAAGCTCCTTATGCTAATCTAGTAGGCCTGAGCTCTCAAATCTATTACTACATATTACTGAAGAACTTTACTCAATCAAGAAACTTCTTCTTTTTAATGATATTAAATGGTAATGTTATAGAAACACTAGCCCTCAATATGCCCACCAACCAGCAAAACAAAAACGACAAATATGAGTGTAAACCCCTAAACTGTAAACAAAATCTAGTTATCATTTTACTGTAACTTACTTTATTAAATCTAAATGGGAAATCCTAGAATTTCTGCTGTGTATTTATAACTGAAGATATAAACCTAACCTTACTTATTAAACAACTGGGTCTGGTGTACAAAATGTGCACAGTGTCCTTTACCTTGTATATTTTGACCATGTATATTTGATCATGTAAATTCTGATCATCTACATTGTGTCATGTATATTTTAAAATCTATACATTTAACGGCATACTTTTCTAACCAACCAACATTACATAAAATTTTAATGCAATTATTTTTCAAAATAAAATAAAATTCACATTTACATGCTGTACTGCTTTCAACGGTTTTACAACACAACTTTGGAGTCCACAGATCAGTTAGTGAATACACGCAATATCAAATTAGACTACTCAAAAAACTTAAACAGATTTTTATCAGCTACTAATATTTTCCTATAACGTATGTGCGAGTAGTAATCGTAATCAAAAACTGCATCCGATCGAAATATTAAATGAAACATCCGACGAGACAGAATTGACAGTAATCTCCCTTGCAACAATGGCGGCTTTGACCTCTCAAGTTCTTCCAACAACACAATTCAGAGAAAGCCTCTTAGAATTAACCTATAAATATTATTTGTAACACAGTTTAAAGAATGTCCTATATTTAAAGAATAGAGTGCTAAATAAAAAAGACAATGCTAAAAGGTCGTCAATAACATAATCCACAGAAACATGACGAAACCGAATCGGGTCGGTAACTATCACGATTGCGCAAACGCTCAACTAAATTACCAAAATATTCCTTATCCACTTTAAAATCTAACTCTTGCATTAAATTATTAACAGATGTTTTAAACCTTGCTGATCAAATTCTACTATATTTGTCTGTTATAGCAATAATTAGTCCATGAAATGTGCATAAAAGAAAGGTTATTCAGGGTCAGCGATGAATAAAATAATGTTCCTATATCCATATGTAAACTCCCAGCTGCAAAATTCAATAATCACACTAAGGACAACTCAAGATTCTTACCTTTAATCTTGTAAACTGTGATCGGCAGCTCGAAAACCGCCTGACACAACGAGGTAGGTATCTCAGCCCAGTGGCTAGCATGGCGGCCATAGAAAAAGTTGTATCGACGCATGCGTCAGTAATGTCGATTCCTGTCGTCTGCTCGAGCGTCGAAAAGACATTTCCGTGTGTTTATTGTTATTTTAAATGGAGTCTGACACTGTATTTTCATATTTATTTAAGCAGTTAAACATAACTACAATAGATCTGGCTAATGAACATTATACGGGTTTTGAAAAAAGTAAATAAAAATATAAAATAAACAAGTCCACGCTGCAGCACAAAATGACCAAGAGGCCGTAGAGCCCAGGGCCATTAGTCATGAAGGGAGGGTAAGCTTCTGCCCTGGGACTTCCGAGGACAACCACATCGTTTCCAAAGTTATGAAGTGTCCAGATCATGTAGATGTGTTACCCATGGAGTCGTAGTTACAAAGCAGTGGAAAAGGAAAAAAGTCATAGGTAAAAGAATAATGAAGTAGTGTCAGCGGGGTCTCGACTCCGCTTTGTAACTTCGGAAACAAGACACTTTTCCTTTAATTCCCCATTCTGCCCTTGGGCCCCAAGGGTAGTAGTTATGAAGGAGGGTAAGCCATGGGCCAACATGGGGAACTCGAGGACAATCGTCTTGTTTCCAAACTTACAAAGCGGTGTCCAGACCCCGAATGTGTTGTTATACCACTGGAACCGTAGTTACAAAGAAGTCAAAAAAGGTGCTCTGGGTAAAGTAGCATGAAGTAGCGTCCGCGGGATCTGGACACCACTTCGTATCTTCGAAAAACGACTTTTCTTGAGTTTCAGAGTTTGCCCTGAAGAAAAGACTTACCCTCGCTTCATACCTACGGTGCCAGAAAGGAAGGTGGAAGACAAGCATATTTAATTACCAAAGTCACATACGACACTGAATATAAAAATCTCATTACAAACAAACTGTATTACCGTTAGGACGCTGAAAGCTGTTTAGATAAGCCATAGGAAAAGCATAGATGATGATTATTTTTTTTCTAAGTCATTTTAGAAGAAAAGAAAAACATAATAGTTGTTTTGTAAAAGGAGAACTACGCTTAGCAGGAATGGAGCAAAGCTAGTGTAAACTGAATTCGACGGTGTCCTTGATGTTTAAGAAACTGCGCGAGCAAACACTTGGAAAATTATGATCCATTTCATTGCCTAAGCATTAGTGAGGATTAGGCTGAACTCACTGTATGCAGTCATCATGGAAACACTAACTGTAAGAGCAGAGCATTTTCTGGTGGATCTGTGATAAAACAGTAAGATCGCAAACAAACTGAAGCGCAAG
This sequence comes from Pomacea canaliculata, assembly GCF_003073045.1. Classification (NCBI taxonomy): domain Eukaryota; kingdom Metazoa; phylum Mollusca; class Gastropoda; order Architaenioglossa; family Ampullariidae; genus Pomacea; species Pomacea canaliculata. Next base: position 4,875,934 of record NC_037597.1, on the reverse strand, counting down.
CTTGAAACTTATGGAGAAATACTTCCTGTAGTTTACCTCCCATGAAAATTATAAACATGTGTTGTCGGCATAACTACAAGGTTTACTAGACATCAGGACAATTTTGATGGCCCCGAGGTCACCTCACGGAGCTGCGTTTTCAAATTAAAATTATGCAGACGACCCATGGCTTATAACTTTGTGTATTGTGTAAAGGAAGTATTTCTCTATATTCAGCAAAGATAAAAGCCTGTCTTCTAATTAGTTTTAGGTTAAACTACAGATCCGTTGGACACAGTTCTAGCAGTACACGTTTGGGTTTTCTTTTTGATGTGCTGCATGCCCAGGTCTCCGAAAGTGAGGCAAGTCGGGTGTCGTGGCCTAGATGTCGGAGCATTAAGATGGTGTCGCCAGGAGTAGGGCAACCTACTTGCTCCTAGTCTTCCTTCTGGATTAAGTGTTTCACCGCTTCCTAACCACTTCCCCAACACTTCGGGTTTGAACAAATCATGGCGAAGGCATATTAAGATTGCTTTGTTCTCTCGTCAAATATTTAAAAGCATAACCGATGACACAACTTTTACCTCTAGCTGTTGCATCGTCTAAGAAAATATTCTAGATCCGCATTCATGGTAGAAAGATTCTCAGACACTACATCATCTTCACACGAAGTGTTTATTTTTTTTTTATATTAAAGTTAAAAAAAAAAAAAGAAAAAAACTCCAGAAGGAGAAAGACTCTCGAATGATAAAAATTGATTTTAAAGAAGCCGGTATCGATTCCCTAAAAGGCCTTAAAGGATTATTGCAGGTAAAAGTAGATTCAAACACACACACACACGTGTACACGGAAAAATAGACGCTTTAAAACACTCTTACACATGCACATTCAAGCACGCAAACATACGAACGCACACACGAACGCACGGACCCCCCACACACAAACAAAAAAAGTAGGAGAAGAAAATGATTATGCACGATTTTTTCTTACCAATTAAGGGCAATATGAAACAGAATTAGTCCCTTTGCTACATTTAAACAAGACAATCGTTGTCGAGGCTAAGTTCGTCCAGAAAGGCGGCAGATAGACGGGATGATAAGCCGACTTCGTTTCCGCCAGAATCCTCAGCTCATGAATGACATATCTACATATAATTGCATCAATATGTATCTCATACTATGCTGTAAAGGAATCTTCTTTAAGTATATTTAAGAATTTTCTATTTTGGCTTGTGGTTTTAAAAGGGGCTGCAGTCTGATAAAGATAAAAGGAAATGCGTCATGTCTATGGTGTAAGTATGGTTGAATAGCTCCGCCTGTCTTCTTTCCTGTCCGATTCATCGCAACTAAAATAAGACCACTTAGAATTTCAAGGCTGTAACATTGTATACCACACACACACAAACAAGCACATACAAACATACAACAACATCCATGTACACAGACTATTATACACACATATATTTTACTATATATATTAACAAACTCAAGTACGTTTTTACCTTTAAAACATTCACTTTCATGCAATTTTATTTATTTGTCAATTTTTGAATAATAATTTTAAAGATATCTGACCCAACTATTTTTATCTTTTCTAATTTTTATACACTCAAAATTTAACTACTTATGTCCAAAAGAATCCCTCAGTTGTGTAAGTAATTTATCTTACGATCTATCACATGTCTACGCCTTTCAAATGTCACTATCATTCAAGGCACCTGTTGAATTTTAAATTAAATATAAAAATATGTTTTGTTTAACCAAAGTATTCTTTACAAATCGATGTTTCGGTCTCAAAATGCTTTTTAAATCCCACTTCTTCTATGTTTTCGAAATGTGTCTTGTTCCCCTCAAGCACAAGGCTGACTAAAGTATTTGTTTGTGGAGTGTGAGCAGTCTCCCATGACATAGATAGAAACTAAGTTCAAGAAGGGCTTAAGTCAGGGTCAGACAAGAAGTGATTGTGATTGTGAGTCACTGTCAAACTGGCAGTTCCGGTTCCGGTTGCGTTCGTTCTGATCTCATCTGATGCCAAGACGTCTGCTGCTGATTCACCCTGCACTGGCAACTCGCGTTGCATGCTGGGAGTCACTCGCTTCTCTACAATCCGCCCACGCGCTGTCTTAACTGACAGACTCGAATCCTCCCTCGTGATTTTCCTGAAACTATTTAATGTTTTCTATAAATTTTGAAGTGAGAAGATTTTATGACATGCCTATGCCAAACCAAAGTGTTTTCTCACGCCCACACCTGGTAAATAGCAAGGGGTTACTAGTGGAACAATATGGAATGGGTTCCTTCATCCTCCATGGCCATCTGCGTGAATAGATGTATCTCAAATATCACGGAAATTAACCAGAAGAGATCCTCTTTCTGAAGTGACCACCACTACCACCTGGTTGAATGCCCTAGAGGCTTGCAAGTTCCTTCAGTTTTGCTTTCTTCATCTTTGGCGAGGCCAGGCTGTTTGTTTTCGAACCCGAAGTCCGAGAGCTGGAATCCTACCTACGACATCTGTTTGTCATCGGTCGATTCAAAAGACGTTTTGCAGACCAAAATAAAAATCTTTTAGTTTCTCTATTTTTTGTTTGAAGATTCATACCTATACGAACTTATGCTGTCCTGTAAAAAGATGCCACATGCCCGAGACGAGATGTGAACCCAGGACAGCCATTCCCCAATGTGTTGATGGACCTCCCGAATGTGTGAGTGCTTGAATGCATGTGTGTTTCCGTGTTTGTGTACGTGCATTTGTCGTCAAATATTCTTATTTCAGTTCTTGTTCTTCAGGTGCCACTACTGTCCCAATGCACAAATATCAACAGGCCTCTATTCACCATCTAATTTGCATGCGCTCAAAATAACTTGTGGAGAATGAAGGCGGATCCATAAACTCTTCTATTCATGATCAGACCTGTTTGGCGCGCGGGCTAGAACACGCAAAAGTCATTCACTCATTAACAAGAGCAGATAAATAAGACATCGCAGGAGTTTACGAGAACCTCTCGGAAGTAGTGGCTCACCAGCCTACGATCTTCAGCGAAAGAGTTTAGGTCTTCTCATTGCTTTGCTCAGGGAGGTCAGTCTTCCTTTCAGTGCTCCACTTGGCCGTCGGGACCGGAAAAGCTTACTCACAAGAAGTGCACGGTTCAGATCGCTCGCTGCTAAAAGGAAGAAGTTAAGAACAGGATGCGCAAGTGCTGAAGACCAGGAAGGCCTCCTATCTTCGGTGAAAGTCCCCGGCTTCCATTTGGACGTTAACCCTATCACGTCGACCGGCCAAGTCAACTGTCGTCTGACTAACTGTCTTGCTAGGCCAACAAGATGGTGATCTTGGAGGTCTAATCTTAGCTACTACGGGGGGAATAAGGTGGTAGTCAGTTAGGCAAACGTTCTTTGGGTACCGATAGATATCTATGTCCAGCAAGTTGTTTTATTTATGCATTTATTTATTTATTTTTACTTCGGGTGCATCGTCTGAGTTAATGCTCCCTGCGTTTGCCAACACTCCAAGTCTAGCAATTCTGCAACTATACTTCTTCCTTTATTTGGTCAAAATGGTTCCCGTAAGATCGGATCATATAACTATGAACAGCTTGCTCTATAGAGACGAGAATTAGCTTGTTTACGTCTTAAGGAGGTAAAATAATTGTATATTACTGATGGCCCTGTCCTTCAATCAATCAATCCATCCTACTGTTAAAACTTGAGATATGGCCCTGTCCTTCAGTCAATCCATCCTACTGTTAGAACTTCAGATGTTATTAAATTGAAACGTGTCTTCTTTTTATTGCACAGAACACATGTAGTTCACCAACTTTTCTACGGAAAATGTCGAACATATTCGACAAGAATTTCGAAGAGACCGCTTAAACAATATCTTCAGACGAACTGTGTATGTAAGTTGTGCCTTTTTAACAAAAACAAAGAAAGAAAGAAAGAAACAAACAAACAAACAAACAAACAAAAACAAACAAACAAACAACAAACAACACAAAACAACCCAGTGCGATGATTAAGAAGAGTCACATGGCTAAATGACAGGAAAAAGAAATTTTGCGGCTGATATATCTATAGATAGCCGATATATGTCTATGGTTCGCAAATACGAAGATCAATCTGATGGTTAGAAGTCTCTGTGCGGAAAATATACAGGGAAGACGACTTGTCGACAGTGGAGATTGCTGCTGAAGCAGTGGCGAGCGTGTCTGTTACCCCAGCAGTGAAAATTCGAATGTCATGGATTCGTATCTTGGCTCCACGCCTCTTTTTGGACTTAACACTTGTTTTCAGAACTGGGCATTGGTGGGTTTCTCCTGGTACTTCAGCTTCATCCAGTGTGTGTGTGCTTGTGCATGCTTGTTCATGAAGGTTGTGTACTCATATGCATGTATGTATATAAAGTGCTTTGAGCCCGGCTGATGATGGAAAATACGCGATAGATAAATGCACAGTATATATAAATAGCTTTCCCGCGCATCCACACGTCCATCAGCACACTATTAGTTAAAAATCCCGAGAACGTCGGAGAAGAGGTTGCACCTCCGTTGCCACGATGACGTAGATGAGGGCGCCACCCCTGACCTCCGGCCTTTGTCAGTCTGACAGGATCTAAATTTATCTCTCTCTCTCGGCAAGTGCCACCACCCACTTCCACCATCTTGATCGTCGTTGTTGTTAACACTTTCAGCCTCTCCGATCAAGACGGCTGCTGTTACCACCTCCAGTACAATCGCCGCTGCTGTAGCTGCTGTAGCTGGCGCATCCTTTGCAGACGCATCCGAAAATTTAAACTCTCCTGACCCTGACATCGAAATAACCACGAGCTAATTCACTCTCGAGATGCTCACCATGACACCGGCGGCTCGTTGGACTGACATCACAAAAGCATCGAGTCTGGCTTTTAGACATTAAAATATTGAAAAAATGAGCCACGTGCTCGTATGGTGTTTGTTGTGTGATATGAAAAAAAAAAAAACAACAAACAAACAAAAGACAGGGTGGAATGACCGCTCAGGAGTCTGTGATGTATATTGTTGCTCCTAACTCGAATGGACGTGTACTGGACGATGGACTGAGTGCAGCATTCTCTCGTAACCCGGGTCTTTCTTACCGCCGGGTCCAGGTTTTGGTTTCGTTTCAGATTTTGTTTGAATTTGATGAAGCAGGTGTGAGAGTTCAGGGATACGGACATCGAAACACAGGTAGAACCAACAAAAATTCCAACAGTACAGCCAACACACCTGTTGTATTTCTTCTCTATGTTTCTCGTTAAAAAAAAGACTGGCTACCGATAATGTGGCCGGCAAATGAATGGCTGTCGTCGAGACAGGGCAGATGAATGACTGTAACGAGAAAACATGACACGGTTTATGAAAGAATTTATCCGATTAATTACCAGCCCAGCAGCCGTAAGCTCGCCCCTCCCTCCAACCTCCCAATTACTAGCAAACCCCGCACAGCCGTCAAACTGCACCGTTAGTCAATTACCCGAGATACGTCCATTCGAGTTACGAGTTAAACACGCATTTATGACTAATAGCAGCCGCGCGTGCAGCAGTTCTTCGCGCTTTGCAAAGAACACTGTGAACCTTGCGATATGTGAACACCCACAATGCACCGCGAGGGGCTAGACATGCTGCGCCCTGGGGGTCATCTTGACTATCATGTGGTGGGCGTGTGCGGTGTGTTGAATCCTTGTCTCCTTCTTTGTCAGTTCCCACGAGTGATGTTTGCACGACGTCAGTGAACAACGGGATTTCGAAGAAACCGTCCGTTGGATGCTGGGAAATGGCTGCCCCGGATGGAAAAAACGCCATAACCGTAACAACGCCGACATAGTTCAGTGTGTAGGATACTATTTACTTTGTTTTCATTGATTTCTGCAAATCATGTTTGACTTTGGGGGCAACAGGGGGTGAATGGGGTAAACACTGACTACACTGTATCACAAATACTGTCAAGCTTAATGACCCACATACCACAGGCATTGGCCTATGAGCTTACAACGAACTCGCATTGCCGTGCCCTCGACTAATTTACTGCTAAAGTGTATATACAATACTTTAATAATTCACATACATATTTTGAACTAGCTTCAGCAACCTTACATGGATATTTTATTTGAATCATTTTTGCATTCATGTAGTGACAATTTTATTCAATTTTCTGAAGGATCCATGCAAGTTTTCGATTGATATGATCACGAACTTGTATTACTGGACTGCTGGAAGACGATTTTTTTTTCCAGTTAACTGCTAAAACGAGGCATGAGACGACAAAGCTTCCGGTTTATTCACATTCTTTGTTTAGGGCTCGCCGAGACTAACAGCGAATCACTTCGCAAGAGGCTAAGCGTTGGTCTTGGCAGACAGACAGCAGTCCACCTATACACATCCGTGATATTGTGACTGATATGTTCATAGAAACAAATATCTTATTGGCAGTATATGGCAGATTCATAGCTCATTGGAGCAAAGATATTGCTAATTAATATTATATGATCGTCACTGAATTAAAATTTGACTTACGAAGGTTTTTAGTTTTTGGTTTTTTTGTTTGTTTGTTTTTTGTTTTTTGTTTTTTAATAGAGGAGGGTTGGTCCGCCACTTGCATGGCTTCAATACACTCTCTCTTACACAAGATGATTATTGGCAAATGGTTTCAAGCTCTTTAAAAAAAAGTTTAACGCTTCGTTGCAGCGACACATTGATCTATTATTCCTCCCATCTGTCACTTAATTAGAAACTTTGTTGTGTTTTACCTTCTGACAATCCTCAATTGTGTCTTTCCAGTTCTTCCTCCTGTATATCCACACATGACCGAACAAATGCGAATAGCTGTATGTATGTCACTGTATGACTGAGATTATGTTTCCAGTCGATTACTCCCTCCCACTCCACCCCTACCCCACACACCACACTAACATTTCCACTTGTTTTCCAGCTTATTTGTGTATCTTATGTATACTACAGCTCTACGCATGCATGCTCTTAATAAATTCTCAAAAGAGAAACCATTTGAGCAATGCAAGCAGCTGTGTATGTCACACACACAATAGGTGGAGGATGGAGAGGGGAGAGAAGCAAAAGGTTGTCATCATACCGAAAGCGATTTAATTTAATAATAATAAGAAAGAAATTAAACAGCAGCACTTTTTTTAACAAATACACCCTCCTCGTATTGACACTCCAAACAAAAAGGAGTTAAGAACTTATAAATAAGGGGGGAAAGGGGAGAGAAGTGCAGACGGACAAACCGATAGAAATGGAGTAAATGACAAAACTACTGAAGTTTCGAGCGAGAAACGGAGGGAACGAACGAACGAAAGAAATTAACTACCGAAAAAGAACAACCTATTTAGGAAAGGGGTAAATAATCATACAGATTGATGACATAAATGTGCCATAAAATACATAAGCCGAACCTCTTAAATTTCAACATCGATCAAAAGATGTGAACACCTGGGTATCTTGTCCCACAGTGCTCCAGACAATTCTAAAAGTTCAAAGCCTCAGTGCCAAAGACAGTTTTTATTTGTGCTGTAAAAGTTTTCTAAGACTACGCCGCCAGCACAAAATTAATTTTCAAAAATAAGTTTAGTAATGCGATGAATGTATCTCTCAACAATCTGGGATTTTCCTTTTTTATTGTTGTTTATTTTACATTCTGAACTTTCTTTTGTAGATCCTCACTCATTCTAATGCTTGTTAAAGCTGTCTTCTTGTTTTAGCTTCAGAATGCCTGTAAACTAAGATGGTCATCGTTTGACCAGTTGCAAAATGGCAGCTCCGCTTTTAAACTATTTATCTTCGGCAAAAGACAGGAAGTAAATGATGTGAGTGAATCTTCTGTGATTCAGACATTCCTTCTGGCCACATAGTCCACTGTTACTATCAACCTAGGCCCACTGAACTCTTAGGTTGTACTTTTTGAAATCATCGTTTAGACGAGTTTTATACCATTGGACACGTTAGCGTTCGTCTCTCTCTCTCAACCACCTTCCTTAATTTCTTGAGTATTCTTATTTATCTTATCTGATCCTCTCACGTTGCTTCGAATTTGCTTTATCTACAGGTTGTTAAGAGCCAGGCACTTTTTGAACTGTCATGCAGACATCAACGATGAGAGAGAGACACACACATCATCAGACGAAAACTTTGACATAAAGACAAAACAACAGAAAAAAAAGAGACGCACGTGCGAAGATATGCACGCGAGAATACTCAGTAACGGAAACAAGAACTGTTGCTTTAAATTATCAGACGACGTGGTAGCCATCAGTGATGCTTGCTGATAACCTAATGTCAGTCGTTCCTGGACGGAGAGATGACACGGATTAGTTCCTCCCTCCATCATTCACTGCAGGTGATGGAAGGTCCGAGAAACCGTGACTACAACAGCTGGGGAGGATGGCTGTCGCGGGGACTGACTGCCAAGGTCCCTCCGCAAAGTGACAACAACCCACAGTCTCTCCTCCCTCCCCACCCCATCATCACAACCTTCTTGGACCGACCAGCCAGCCAGCCAGCCAGCGATGTTCCAGCCTTTCCGACTATTGGCGACTTCTTGAAGTTAGTTGATATAATTTTTACCACCCCACCCCCTCTCAAACCCTTCCCTCCCTCTTATTCCCTCTTCTCCTTCCTGCTTCCTTCCCCATCCTACACCCCAGCGATCTCTTTTTTTTTTCTCCCCGCTAGCTATTGCTCGCATATGATCGTCAACACGCTCTTGCCTTGAGTGACGGCTCGTGCTCTCCTCGCGACAAGCGCGCGCAGCCTTTAGCCAATCACCGGGCGACGTCTCGCAGGACGGCAGGAGGAAGCCGGCGGTTGAGGCGTGCGTCTTGACAGGCAAACGCTCCGCCCCTTCTAAGGAGCTCGTGCCTGGGGCACGCGCGTGGCGAGCGAGGAAAAAGTAGTTTTATGAGATAAAAGGTTCGTGGGCGCGGCAGTTACAGACACAGGTATCTGAGGAGGGGAGTGAGAGAGCGAGAGAGCTTGTCTGGGAGATAGCGGAGAGTTCAATCCACCGTAGGGAGTCGCCGTCGCTAGTGGAAACCCCCAAGAAGGAGGAGTGGCGGACTGGGACAAGGCTGAGTGAGAGAGAGAGAAATAAATACACGGAGTCGGGCCACGAATCCAGTCAGATAAGAGACTAGCGGGCTTGGCTTCAGATGCTGAGTCTTCGCTCAACACTCCACAGCCTTGCAGGAGACACTTGGCATTGGTCCGGCCCGGTCGTGGATTTTACCAATAACTTTTATGTGTGAACATTTCTGTACCAATCAGCCGTCTGAAGAAGAGAAGGGGTGAACAAAAAAAGAATTAAAAAAAAACCCCAGTTGGAGTGTCGTTGGGCGGGATGGCCCCTTCAATCACTTTTCGTAATGAGGACAGCCACTTTTGATTAACCGAGTGTCAGTGATGAACTGGATGCTGTAGAGACAGACCCGACTTTTCGTCTCGTCCAGCGAGTGGTTAGGAAAGTGTTGGAAGGGGGAGACGGTTCGTAACCATCCTCCGACTTGGGAAGTATTTATTTATTCGTTGGTGCAGTGATCGAAGAAACGGAGTGTGTCGCACCAATCTGTACTTTGCTGGATTCTGGTGCTGTTCGGGCTTTTTGTAGCAGCCACGGACCTGTTGGGGGGACAGGCCACTCACTGGGGAGTGAGCGAATGGAGGTCTGACTGCTGCCCATTCATCTGCCACCCACAAGGAGGATAGTTAACGGAATATCGCTGGAGACGGCTCGGCCCTCATCTTCCAGCATCACAGTTGCAGGACTCACATCGCTTCCTCCAGTCAGACGGTACTGTACTGTGGGTTTTTCCTCCTACTGTCTCTCTCTCTCAGACCTGTACCCGACTTCCTGCCTCTGCATCTCTCTCTGCTTGCCTGTTCTACATCTGTTAAGATAATCCTGGCGATAATCTTGGATAATGACTCACTTCGCAATACTAATAAATAACTTGGGATTGACTGGTGCAACTGCTGATGCTACTCTCACAAATAATCCACAAAGCATAATACTGGTTTTTCTTTCTCTCTTCCTTTCTCTCCCACTCTCCCTTTTTCCAAGAGTAGTGTCGCACTGTCACCAGTGACACGTCATGCCAAAGTTCGTTAGCCCTGTAGTAATCGTGTTGAGTACGAACGAACTCCTGTGACCCACACCCGAGGTGACTGACTTAATCCTGCGATAGTTAGAGAAAATTTCCTAGCAAGTTCTGCACCAGCACCTTTGTGTCGACGGAACAAGCTGTTAACGAGAGAAACTCCTTAAGATAACAAGTTACGATGACAGATGTGAAGACTCAGAACGACTGTTGATTTTTTTAAATTTCTTCAGTTCGTTCGTTCGCTAGTGTGTATGTGTGTGCTTAGCCTGAGATTCGACTTTCGTTCAGTTTTAAGCGTTGATGAACAAAAATTTCGTTCATACATGAAGTCGTGGAATAGAAAGCCCAGTAAGTACCCTGACATGCACGCAGCAAGACATCGTGAGCATCTTTTTTCGATGATACGAGTGTCATACCCGGGTCTAGACATAGCTACATACACATACATACCTACACAGCCACAGAGCCATAGCTATCTACAGTCAGAAACACAAACCACTCGTGCACGGGGTGGCCAAAAAGGAGAGAGGGGGGAATGGAGAAGGAGGGAGGGTAGAGGTGGAGTTGTAGGAGGGAGAGTCGATTGTCAGAAATACTGAAAACTTCGGTTAGTGTCTGCAGCGCATCTTTCCCGGAATTTTAAAGGCTAGATTCAATGTACGAGAATTTTTCTTTCGAAAACCTGATCAAATAAAAACCTGAGCTTTCTCGAGGAGAGAGAGGGTGGGTGGAAATTGGCTCGGAAGTCTTTTACAATTATCATCTTGTGGACTACACTCAATGCAAGTTTATTTTCAAAGCTCTGTCAATCAAAGTACAAGATCTGTAAGCAGGAAGTATAGTCGATAACCGAGTGAAAGAACATCAAATGCCTTGGGAGAATGCCCGGCATCCTACACGCATTTGCTGCGACGACAATGGCGAGCTTGATGCCATTGTGCTGAGAGCTTTCCTCTTTGATAGCTTCTTAATGCAGCTAATTTTCAATACCAGAATAAATATTTCCCGTGTCGTCTTCAGCTTGGACAAACATTAGCTGAAATGTGTGGAAATACATAAATCATCACGACAATAATTCTATGAGACAACCAGAGTGGATATATATATATACAGTGTATTCTCGTGGGTATCGTCTAGTCAACACTCTAAACAGCGTGTCCTTGCGAATCTCATAACCGTTTTCTTTTTTTTAATCGAGGAAAAAAACATTTCTGGGGTAGTTAGTAGGAGACTCCCCTCTCTCTCTCTCTCTAGTCTCGTGCTTGAGTGGATGTGTGTGTGTGTGGCATCCAAGGGTGGAACTGTGGGGTGGCCTTGCTACGTCATCATTTTGCCGGCAGAGAAACGAGTACAGAAACTACTACTCGTGTAATTCTCACATGAACAATAGAAGCTAGACTGCTCTTGTTTCCATTTTTTTTATCTGGTTTATCTTGAGTTTTAGCAAATCGAGTGTTCATTCTCTCAGTTCAAGCTAAAAGCTGACATTTTCACACTGCGATTAGAACACTGTTAGACCTGCTTGGCACGAGCACAGAGCTCGACAACTTTCCCGTCGGTTGACATTTTGCTGATCAACAAGTCACCTAACGGACAAGAAGCAGGGTATTACCTGTTTGATGTCTGACTGGGAAAAAAACTGTTCTTAAAATAAAGCCGTACTGGTCATGCCTAACTGTCTGAATTTCTGTAAGATTCGCACAGGAAAGATAAGTACTAAAGCTACGTCATCACGTAGACTATTGGATCTTAGACAAGTGAACTGACTGGACAACTCCATTAGTTTTTCGCAAAGCCCGTAATACTGAATTCACAAAGGATATTTCAGTAAAAGTCGGTGCATACGAGGACACTTGATGTTTTTAGAGACTAAAATATAAACTCAGTGTAGATATGCGAGTTGAGTAGTCGAGTAGACAGACTCTCAGCATAGTTTGCAACACCTGGATGAGACATTTGTTATTGCGCGCGCTGAACTATTTCCAGCCTCTTGTAAGAAAGTGTCTGAGTTTACAATACTTTTATGTGCAATATCTGTACTGATAAAATCTATGTGTGTTTATTAAAGCCTTCATATCAACATTACAGGCTTGTCTCACGGAAACGTACATGAAAACTAGGAATTACTGCTGAATATTTCACTTTTCTTTCTTTAGTTCTTTAGTTCATTTGTCTTTTCTATGTTGTATTTGATGTGAGGAATATTGCGCAATACTATTAGTCATACAAAAGCTTTGTCGCTATAATAGGTATCATTAAGTAAGGAAAAGTAATTTAGCCTGAGGCATCTTAATAGAGAAGAGTATCTGTGTGAGGAATCTTGATAATGACAGGTATTTTTATGAAGGGCATTTAAATAGTAAGCAAGAGACCAGTCCTGCACTCCTAAATGTCACCACATGCGTTTTCCCTTGATCTCAAACTGTTCACAAGAGAAACCTATCACGCTCGATTTGGCAAACCTATTTTTTTGAACCGTCGGAAAAAAACAACAACAGCAGCCTCACACTAAAACTTTAGCCTTGATCATTCATGTTTCATTGCACTTTTTTTCGTGAGAAGAATGTTAAAAACATCTCTTTTCACGCTCGACATGGCCGCGTTGCGGAGGCTGCGCCGAGAGATTTGCCAAGGATATGATCACGGCCCCACGTTTCCACTCCCTTTGACTTTGTGCCCAAGCAGCTCGGGGCCCGGTGGGACTTGTTTTCCTCTCAGCTTCTGACCTCGCAGAAGTAATAAATAATCCAAGACTTGAGAACAAGTTCAAAGACAAAGGGGATTTGTTAGAGAGCAAAGGATCGAGAGAACCGTCTAAACATCAAATGATGATAACAAAGGATGAGGTGGAAGAAGGGGTGGGGGATTGATGGAAGGCGTGAGAGAGAGAAGGTTTAACAAATAAGAGGTTTAACAAATAAGTTCAGATTATATAAAATTTTATCAACAATCCATATACACTATGTTTAACATTTTAAAATTTTATTATGGTTTGGCTTTTTAGGGGGTAACATTATAATAATATTGTAATACATAATGAATATTATAATAAAGTATAACTTTAATAAACTACACCCAAGACAAAAAATCGACATAACACATATGTGTGTAATGTTGGTGTAATGGAGGTGTTTATGTATGAAATAAAAATGTCTAATGAAGCTACAATACTTGTGAGATATGTCTTCCAGGAAATCGACAATAATTGCCCCTCTTTAACGCTCGTCACTTTAATTCTTTTTGGTAGAGCTTAAGGAAAACTTTAATTTTTAGTACTGCCACAATAGTTTGTTTTTTAAAGGATTATGATGAATTTTTTAAAAAGTTATACCGAAGTGTACTTCCGTTATAAATAAAATCTTTCAGTGTAGTTGTTTGTGGAATGCCTGAAGCTATTTTACCCTCCTCCACCAACTACAAAAAATAGTTTTCGGGTATAAACACCCGCGATGAAACTCAATGTTTGTGTGAAATGGTTTTCATCAGCCCACGACGAATCAACCTGCTGTCGGCCGACGACAACTGACGGATACGCTCCGCTGCGCGAGAGATGCGCGCGACTACATCACACGCACTTTGACACGCTTCAGCCACGAGGTCTGCGGCAAGACATGCTTCTGCTTGCAGCAACTCGATCTCTTTGAAGTGTCCAAGCATATCACACACAGCCGTGTTTTTGTGCGCAGCTCCTAGTGACAGGATCATTTATTTATTTAACGAGTGCTTGTAACAGCGTTCAGGACACTTACCAGTCAGGAAGCATTTCTCACTTGCTCGGTCACTCAAGCGGTCAGTTGGCTGGGTGCTGGGTTCATCACAGACACGTAACACTACAACCAGCTCATTCAGTCGCCAGCGAAGGTTCTCGATTAATCACAACGACTGTTTCCACCTACCTCCGACCTCTCCCCCAACCCTCTCCATCTTTCTAACCGTCACCAGGTGACAAACAGTCCGACAAAAGGTGTGCAGCGAAACATGGCCCCCCTGTTGCCTACTCTTCCTCCACGTCCACCCTACACACCTAATAACTCCCCTCTACCCCCACAAACCACCCACACACCTTCCACACAGGTCACCACCCACAGGTACGTGCCGACGATGACTGAAGATGATCTATGCGACAACGAGAGCGGCGAGGTGTTCCGCATCGGTAGCAAGGGAAAAAAAAATTATTTTTTTTTTTAAATCCTTACCTCGAATTTTTATCTCCCGAGTTTTTTGTCCCCGGCATGCCAGTGCCAGGCCAGCGCGACAGAAAGTCACAGAAAGTTCATTGACAGGAAGGGCGGGCGACGCCTCGTGTGCAACAGCTTTAAGCTGCGCGCGCATCCTGCGCGAGCCTGCGTTTACGATCTGCACGCTGCTTGATCGAAGGATGGGCGTGGCGGTCTGCGCGTGCGTAGAGAGAGAGAGCGGCGACACTCGGTCTGTGATGCAGAAACCGAGAGGTTACAGGGTGGAGAGGGTATGAAAATGTGAGCGTGGTCAAGAGATGCTCACATCGTCGAGATGCCGCATCTTTTGATGTTGTTGACGGATGTTTTTTAAATAAAGGCAGCGGATAATTGTTTTGAGAAATCCACAGTGACAGTAGGGAGATTTTTGGGCAGTCTGTGAAGAGGTGTGCAAAGAAATATTCAAGTTTTTGCTAGTGCATGTAAACGGAAATAAAATGAAAAGATTCACCCGATTTCTCTCAAATTTCCTCCCCGCTCCATCCCCCATCACCATACACCTATTGCTTGCCTGCTGCACCCTCTGAACCTCTCGACTGTCGCCAATTGTTGTTAGCATAGGGCTATTTTTTTGACACCCGCTTCACCCCTCATTCCATCCTCAACACGACTGTTGAAAAGCTTGAGTACACGACCTTGCCCTTCCTTCCCCCACCTTCGACCTGTTGCTGTCGGAGGTCCTCCCTGACACCCCTCCTCCACACCTTCCTCCGAGTCTGCTGCGCACCTGACACGCACTGTGCAGTCTCTAAGTAAATTGATGACAGGTGGCGCTTGCGTCACTTTTCGACGAGTTCGACTTGTGACCAGACGACGACTTTTGAGTAACCGGCCCTGGGCCAGGGTTAGAGGGGGAAGGAGTGAGGCGCCATTTCCCCTCTTTTTCTTCCTATCTCTCCATCCTTTCAACTATTGATTTCACACTTGTCCCTTAGATCATAGGTCACAACTTGAAAATATTTTGTTTATACTATATTGTTTGCACGTATTCGTGTGCGTTAGTAGTTAGGGGTATCAGAAATATTTTTAATAAAGAATGCACGAACATTCATTGATGGTCCGTGATTGTTCCTCATCCGCAGGCCCGTGTGAAGGATGAAGCCAGGGGACGAGACTCTAGGCGACGCGTCTCAGATGTTGCGAGATATCCTGCAGAGCAAAGAGCGGAAGCTGCATCAGACGTTAGGTCACGGCGACAACAACAACACGCTCAAGACCTTCACCGCAGAGCCCGCTGCGCTCACTAACTTCTGCTCAGCCTCCGACTCCGACAACCAGGAGATGATGAGTTCAGTCATGCGTGGTAAGTCGTCGTCGTCCAAGTCAAACTCAGACGACAACGACGCCCACTCCGACAACTTCGCCAACTTCAGCGGCGACGAAAGTGATGTAGACAGTACGTACGGGCAGATGACCCACGATGACCTTCCGAAAGAAACGGACATTGACCCTGAAGGGCTGCACAGCCCGGCCGAAAACCCTTCTACAGACTCAAAAGAAGCCAAGCGGGCGAGAGTGGAAAATATCCTGACCACCATACGACAGTCGCCGCAAACAGGGTTCGATTCCCTGGAACAGGCGAGGTACGAAATGAAGCGACAGAAGCGGAAACAGCCACAGCCCCAGCAACATGATGGACGGTCCCTGCTGGGACCCGACCCCAAGTACAGAAAAGTTGAGCGGATGATGATGAAGGAGCACATCCGACAGCTGCAAGAGCAGCTGCACGCCGTGACGCGCTCCTTCCATCAGATGTGCGATTCGGATGACGATGACAAGGCGTTCAGCAACGGCATCGATGATGCAGACGACGAACCCGCCAGTCCCCCGCGCAGCAGCAGCAGCAGCAATAACAACAACAACATTCACAGCAACAACAACTTTCTGCAAGTGTGCAGCTCCATGCGCGAAAAAGACGCTGTCACCCCGCCAGTGACCAATGGACTCAGTCCGCGCAGCTTGACCCGCGATGACACCATGCCAATGACGTCCACGCCGCTGCGGATGATGTCCAAGCTGGACGTAGATGGGGTTGGGGAGATGAATTGCATGCTGAAGCCATTGAAGCGGGACGTCAGCTTCTGCAGCGGCGACCTGACGCTGCCCAACCTGGCGCAGCAGCCCATCCTCCACCGCGTGGCGCTGTCTCTCAAGTCGGAGATCCTCCACGCCGTGACTGAGGCCGTGGACACGGCGGTCAACAACGTGCTGGAGAAACACGCAACGACCATCACACCCTCAGACCAACTGCCACACCAGCAGCCGCATCAGCAACCACCACACCATCAGCAACACCACAGCAACCACCATCAGCAGCAACAACAGCTTCAGAAGCAGCAGGAGCTGCAGCAGCAGCACCAGCACCAGCAGCTGCACCCGGTGCGGCTGCACAAACCGGAGAGAGATACACTGAAAGAGACTATGGCCAACGCCCAGGAGAAGAAGCCAGACCTGCTCGTCCCGTTCCAGGACCACCTCAGCTTCCTGGAGCGTTTCAGCAACCCTCGCATGCACTCGGAGAAGCTGAGCGCCTTTGAGCCCTTGCATCACGGAGACTCCGACCTGTGCATGCCGCCCTCCAGCGCTGCAGCTGCTGCTGCCGCCATGTCCTTCGCCCCTCACTACCCGTATTACATGCACACGGCCATGCTGCCCCCCATCTTCCCAGTGGAGCCTGAGCAGACAGAGGCTCTGCCTCTTGTCGTCTCCAACGCGCCCAAGAAAAAGCGCACCAAGGTGACGGACACTCGTCTTTCTCCTCGCGCCAAGAGCGCCCTCTTGCAGGACATTCCTGGCAGCAGCCTTCAGAGCATCCTGGACGCCGAGCGCCACCCTGGCCTTCCACCCCCTCTCCCGCATTACCTGCCCCAAGTCCTGCCTACCTCCGTGGCCATCACTAACCCCAGCCTCCACCGCTCCGACCTGTTCAGCTTCCGCTTCCACGAAAGCATGTACGACCCCCATCTGCCCTCGCCACCCATGCACGATCGCAGCTCCCCAAAGTCTCCCCCCGAGAGCCTGCACATGCTCAAGAACGATGTCTTCGACGCCCAGACACCGGACAGCATGGACAACAGTTCTTCCCAGAAAATATCCTTTTATGTGTCTCATATCTAAGCAGTGAAAAACGAGGTAAGGGTGGTTTTTTCTTTAAATAATTTGTGATTCCTCTTCAGTGAAGGACGAGATTGTATCGTGAGACCCACTCTCTGTCATCTTTTTTTGTATCTCGAGAGAAAGATCAGTTCTTTGTGTGAGTTGTTTTCATCCACCCTTCTTTCTTCATTACTCCTCTCCTCGACACGACACGCAGAATTAAATGGATGGTTGTGAACGAGCTGACACTTAACAGTCATGAAGCTACTTCTTGCAAACACCAGCTTCCAACTGTCATCTTCTGGTGTCCCTCTGTATCTCAAACACTCAATATATGAAAATCAAGATGGCCAGGACGATTATCACTAGACTTCCCTATAAACTCACCAAAAACGATGAGGAAAGAAGTCTTCTGCTAACAGTTCTTTAGCCAACAGTTCTTTTTGTTACGATTCGAATTAAAAATAAACTAACGGGCAACATGAGATCATAAAACCGATGATGGTCATGTATTTTGTTTAAATATCTACTCTAGCAGGAAATATATATCGCATAATCACACATGATTACGCAAAGAAACATTTTTAATCATTAATTAGGAAGCTGAGACTTACAGCAGTACGAACATAAATAACAGTGATGTTCATCTCACCCAGTCCTCAGTTATCAGTTCGACTCCCCGATTTTTATCATCTTTATCATCGTAAGCATGCTCTACATCTCGTGTAATTGTTTCAAGCCAACCGGGGTACTTTCTGGAGTGCGTTCCCCTTTTTCACTTCTGTCTTTATTCTCTTTATTTGCTCAAAATAATTATGTCTCGTTTGAGTCGATCATTTTACCTGGTTACCTGGGATACAATACACCCAGGTGTATTTTGCAACATTTTATTTTTCACTAGAAGGATGGCAAGAAAGATTAGCTTTGTCTGTAAAACACGGCGAGTACACTGCCCTCCTTTCACCGTTCCCGGTGTTGACTTACAGCTAACCTCAAGATCCGGCTTCCGGTGAAAGACGAATCAGTCGTCAAAGAGGTTCTTTGTCTCCTTTGTCGCCGTCTTTGAATTTCTTGCGAGCGGTTGGCAAGTCTCGCGTTATCGCGGCGAGATCTCGGGTAGCGATGCCTTGAATCGGGATCGCTCCTCTACTTCTTCTTCGATGTCCAACGGATCCATTTCCTGCTTGTGACAAAGACTGATCTATCTTTAGCAAATCTCCAGCGAGCTCAAGAAGGTGAACCAGACGCAGCTGTCGTTTTTTTTGTCGTCTCCACTTTCTTCTCATTTCACGGGTCACGCCGCGACCGAACGGTTAAATGTCAAGGCCCCGCCGATCTGTGAAGTCATTGTTATAAATAGGCGAGATAAAAGATCAGCTAGTGATGACAATGACAAATGTTTGATGTATGGACAGGCAAGGAGCGAAGTCTCAGATAATTCAGAAATGCAAGAAGGAGAGAACAGGAGAATGATAAATGGAAGTATTCTGTCGACTTTTAAAGTCGCGGACTATGTGTCAGACTGGTTAATGCTGATCCGTAAATATGAGTCTAAAATATAAGAGAAGATTTTTATTTTTATTTTTATATACATGCCTGAAGAATAATGTTGTGGGAGAAAGAATAAATAAATACATAAATAAAAATAAAAAAGTACGGCGAAGAATGGAGTATCACAGACCAGCCTTTCTCTTTCAATGGTTACCTAAAGAACCACTGAAAAAACTGGTTCAATGATTAAATTCAGAATTACAGAAAGAGTTGGCTTAATTTTTGGTATCTTCTTGTCTTCATTCATGATGTTTGTCCATCTGGTATTATTTCATTCATCCACCATCAAGTTTTGCCGTCTGATCCTGATGGTAAAATGTCCATTTGAAGTATCCGGCCTGGCAATATTTTCCAGTCTGGCAGACAGGGTTTGTGACCCATGAACTTCGACATTTTGAACCGCACAGAAAATTGTGACATCAGCCGGGAGATAACTCCCATCACGAGTACACTAACCACTTTATAAGGTGAAACGTTTCGGAAAGTAAAGAATGAAGATGATGTCTACTTCATTCTCTTTCTTAGCTTCCTTCTTTTTCTTGAAAGGAGCGGATTATCCATCTTCGTCATCCGACGACTAGCCGTTGAAGGTTGTCAGTCGTTACTTTCGTTGCGTGCAGCGAAGAAGATGGTCTTAACCACACGGTTCCAGATCCGTTAGTGCAGGTCCACCCGGAGACGCGCAGCGTGCCATTGAAATGTGATGCGGGATAATAGACGTTTGTCGCCGGCCACACGTTATCTCCCCATTGCTGGCACGCCTACCCGGGCATGTGTCAACAGCATAGTCGGGTGAATGGCCCAGCGTCTGGGACCACATGGGTGCGATCGATACCCTCCGTCCGCAGGATACTGTCCTGTCTCGCCAATCCTGCGGGCTGTGCGTGGGGCTTGAAGACCCTGTCAACGGACACCAGAAGGTGGCGGAAGTCGGTAACAAACTCACCTGGGCGAAGAGAAAGCAGGGATTTTTTTTTTTTTTTTTTTTTTGTATCCAGTCTCACGAGAAGGCTTTCTGTGTTTCAGCAGGTAAACAGACTAACAGCTCTGCCACACACACCACCACAATCACCACCACCCACCACCATCACCCCACACACAGCTTGTGTTGATGGAAGGCACCCTACAGGGGCCCAAGCCTGGCATTAGAGTCACAGAGAAGGTACCGGAAGCTGCTCTGACATCGTGAGGCAGCCATGTCGGAAAGCTAGTCTAGTATTGTGGATGCAAATAAAAGCTGAGTACTGTCAGTCTGGGCTAAGAACCTGTTATCCCTTGTATCCCAAGGTAGTGTTAAATCACAGCAAAGGACATTGTCTGATGAATCAGTGGCTCAAGAATTGATGTGCTTATTTTTTGGACAACATGCAGAAACAATTTTGGGTTTTTCAGGTACACAGAGCATATGGAAGCCGCCTCAACAAACTGTTTTAACATTTTGAGGGAAACTGAATAATACAGATTAGCGTAGCATGAGAACCAAAGACAAAATAAACAAAACAAATTAGATATAGTTGGTAGCGCAGTTCTGAGTGAAGTGGAAAACCCTTGCAGGATTATATTTCACGGGTTCCAGGCTGTGTCCAGGGTTTTCTAAAGATGCTGAGTTAGGAAGGACCCAAGAACCCCAGACCATGAATTATAACCATTTCGTTTTCCCTGCAGGTTCACGCAAAAAGAAAAGGATAGCTCAGCTCCTTGCATTATTTAAACCCATCTGCACTTTGGGCAGCACCCAAGCATGCACTCGGCATATCTACCCGGCGAGCCATGACCCATTTTGCAGGTTAAGGTAGAAGCGTTTGGGGAACAAGAAGTGTTTGACCGCGAGGGCAAAGAAAAAAGGTCTTTTAGCCAAGCGGTCATGGGAAGCCGCGTCACATGTCAGCAAGGGGGAGAACTCTGAATGTAGGAGCATGGTTTATTCATCCTTCTCTTACGGTTCACTTTCAGTGACACCGGAATGCTTTTCGGATACAGTCAAGGCATTCAACTGCTTTATTGGTTTGGCTTCACTTCAGTTTTCTTTTTGTTTGTTTCACGGATGTCAGTGCTTGAAGAAGACAAGTACGCGAGGAGGGGAGCGAACCGGGAGGATGTATCTAGGGAATAGGAGCAGAGGTATACACAATGCAAGCGATGCTAAAGAACTAACTGTCAAAGGAATTCAGGAAGGAGGGACGAGACAACTTGTGTTGTTGAGTCCGTAACGAGATCATTAATGGCCACCTAGCCTCCTGAATTATGAAGATGTTTGGATTCAAACGGTTGAGGAGGTTTCCAGTGATCGCCAAAGCGATGAAACCTTTAAAGCAATGCATTGTTTGTGCTTTGACACAAGGCTTTTCACGAAAATATAAACAAAGAAGTGGAAAGAAAATGAGAAGGACGACCAAGAAGACATACGAAGTTTTCTTCCTTTTCACTTTCAGCCATCTTGAATAATTAGTAATTATTCAGTTAGGATGAAAGTGAGAAGCTATGACCGAGACTAATTTCTCTTGTCGAAAAATCCAGAAGGTTCGTAAATAATATTCTGTCAAAGTCAGATACAATCTGAAGCTGACTTCCTTCTTAACTAATGAGTATTAACATATAAGGATGCTCAAGTTGGGATTTTACACTTTCCACCGACTAGGGGCTGAATAATAATACTATGTTTGTATGATCGCAACATAATGCTCTTATTTGAGTCTGTTGTGTGTTTGTGTGTGTGTTGTAGACTATTTTTCTAACCTATCTACTGTTTTCAGCCACCGGATGATACTATCTGGCTAATGGGGCATGAAACATTTTGTTTACGAGGCTTGGACGCCCATTCTTTATGCAAACAGAAACAATATTTGCAGGCTGATAGCCAAAGGTAGTGGCTCGTATAGCAGAAAGGAGAGTAGATCATTAATAACAAATATTAGCAGAAGATTCACCCACCAACAAAGAACTGGGTAGGGATCAGATAGCAGGGACCGGCTCCATCGTCAGGTGCACAAAGGACAGGTTAGTGTTTACCACGGGGGTATGATGTTAGTGGGTAACTGTCTTCTCTTCTCGATTGTTCTGTGACTGCTCAGCCATGACTTGTGCTGAGCGACAGGGGGATACAACAAATAAACAAAAACACACACTGCTTTCACCCCTTAAATTTTGGAGGTTATCATTAACAGTGCCTGTCTTTAGAGAAAGGGAAATAAAATAAAAAAGAAAGCTTGAATATATAAAAACTTGAAAATCTATTTTAAGAATAATAAAATATCTACCCTGCACAGCATACAAACTACAGTGTTCAGGATGCTGTATGCTAACACCTTATAGTTAGCACAACTCACCACCACCTCGTGAAAGCAGTCTCATACAGTGACACATAGGCAAACAGATAGACGAACACACTTGCATTCATTTACACACACATACACAAAATCTCTCTTTTTAAAATACACAGCTACTATTTACCTTCTGACTGTTAAGTATTTTATATTTTTATTTTCTTAAGAAATATTGTTTTCAGTTTTGCTGCAGTTTCTGTGAATGTTCACGCGTACAGCTGTGAGCTCCTGTGATGTTTGAGTAAGATTTGATGGAGTGTGACTGTGCACCTGATATATGAAAATATTTTGAAGCGAGAAACGCTCGATAATTTTATCTTGCTCTAGAAAGTTACCTGATATATTTTGAGAGATAACAGTAAAGATAACAGTCAAGAGCGCGCTATTTTTAGACCTGGCGTCACGGTCACGCTCCTAAGAAATTAGAAACTGACCCGGCTGACCTCTGAGCCTGTAGGAGCCTGATCTGAAACGAGGTGAAAGTACAGACGGTATCAGAAATCGTTTGATAACTGAGCTTCGGCTCAAGTCACTTGGAAGAACAAACTGTCAGATTTCTGAGAAACACAGTCGGTAACACAGCCTGGGGAGGAGGAAGGGATGCAGGGTTGGAGGTGTCTACCCAAGAATGATCATCTGCTTCCAGTTCAGCTAAATTACAACTTTCTCGGGGCATACAAAAATAAATCAAAAACACTGAAGTGTAAACATTTGATTAATAAAACAGTCCAACATTTCTGATATGGTAATTTTTTAATTTATTTTTTCTGGAAGATAAAATATACTATTTCAGCTACTTGGAGAAATGTATGCTTATATGGCTTCGTTTTTGCACGAGGCAGAGAAAATTTAAACACTCCCTTATTCACCCAGTTGAAATACAGATACAGTTGATCAAAAGACAAACTGTTGTAAGGGATAGGACACCCTTGTCTTTACAGATAGGAGAAAATTACAGCTTACACTCCGTTGATAACAACATGTGAGTGCATACTGCATGACAGATTACAGCAGAGATGGCAACAACTGTGGTCGTGTGCACGGAGCGGAGCTATGCACTAGCTGGATGCTAACTTAGCAGTTTACTAGAACATACTCATCAAGTTTAACTAACAGCCTAACGACCCTCCCTGTATCGAGCCCCGATATCATCCAACCTGTTGGCTACAGAGATGGTTGGCCGAGTCTCAAAAAGTCGTTTCGTATCTGCGAGGTTCAGAGATGCAGAGATGCAGAGATAAAGCAAATGTTGATGGGCTGGACCTGAACCTTCCCTCTCCTCTCGCCGGCTGTCACTCACAACCCGCCTCTGCATCTCTTCCCTTCTGAGTCTGCGCCACTCTTCTCTCCGCTACATCCTCTCGCCCAGCCGTGCTGTCCGTGTGATGTTTATCGTCTTTACCACTGATTAACAATAATTAAGTACACAAATCTTTTCCTGTTTCAAAATGCTTTTTTAAGTTGTTTTTCTCGCTGAAGTGAGGCCGGGCTGTGATGTTGCACGCGTGTCGTTGGTCGTATTGCCTCTTGGCAACAGCAGCGTATCCTGTTGGAGTTGCAGAGGATGGCACAGCAAGTCCGGAGCCACCCACATCAATTTCCTAAATCCCCGCTACCTTCATGAAACACTGGAACCCGACAAAATTATAATCATTTACTTTCTGTGGCAAGATCTCGCGCCGTGCGATAATTAACCGATTTCCGTTTGATGAAACTGTTTTTTTTTCCACAAACCGCACCCACATCAGAAGATCCTTCCTCTTCTTTTGGTCTGGGCTTGGTCATTTACTTCTTTTTCTGAGAAGTGCCACACAGGTCAAAGTCAGAAGAAAAGACTGAAGCAAACACATACAACACATTGCGAGGATGAAAACTACTCATTAAGTTCAGTGGACTTGCCCAGGTGTCAGGTATCCAGGCCGCATGGGAAACGAGAGAGGTGTCGGGTGGACAACACACCGTTGTTTCACCTGCAGCAGATGCTATTTTAATCATAAAGGCAACATCATTTACCACGTGTCTATCAGGCCTTCATTATAGATCATTCGTACCTGTTCCCTCACCCACCATCATGTCACTCCCTCCCCACTTCCCCTTCCACTGCTTCTTAATCACCACGACAAAATTCCCTGTGTTTATCTTCTCTGTGCCGAGTGTTTGACTCTGTTTGTTTGTTTTTCTTGGCGATGGAGGAGAGGGGCATTTGTTTTGCTAATGGGAGTGGGAGGCCGCTCGCCGGTGTGTTAAAAAAAAGTATTGGCATGGATGGCACAATGACTCGAGAACAATCCCCGCAGCAACTCGCGACAAAATATGAGATTGCAAGTGTGTTGCAAGATGTTGCAGCCATCATGTTTGTAGTTCTTATCGCGGCGGGGCGATACCGTACGGGAGACAAAGGGGAAGACAACAAGACCGCGCGTTTTAATGTCCGGTGAAAAGAGGGGAGACAACTTATTGCTTATTCTGCGGCAGGAGGCAGCGGGACGTCACACGACGGGGAGACAATAATTGAATAGCCTCGTTTTCAGCGGCTTCATTTGTTGGCTGATGTTCCGCGCAGACTAAAAGCCATCCTGTTGCCATGCGCACACAAAAGAACCGCAACAAATGTCGAGGACAGAAATATTGCGTTTCGCTTCGACATGTCGTGTGCAGCGAAGCAGAACTGCAGAATATGTCATCTTGAAAATGTGGCGAGCGGTGAGGTGCTGCAGATTTCATGGTCTTTACAGTTTGGGCTGCCATGTTTCATCTTCTCTCGACAATCTTTATATTATTGCGATTGCCCCAACCTGTAGCGACTAGAGATGTGTGGGGTGGGACTACTTGGGGGGCTCGTTTAACTTCATTTAACATTCACTTGTTCACTAACTGCTTCAGGGTGCATCCTAACTATGCATATCATGTAAAACCAACCCTAAAGGGCAGCCAGATACTTCTGGTTCACAGGTACAGCCTCTCAACGATCTCGACCCTCTCTCCCAGTGCCAGAGTTAGAACAATCTACAAAATGGTCTCCACACCTACTCCTCGGGACACTGCCTCATGTATTCAAAATAGTGACAAAAATTAGTCCTGGCTTGACATGCTAGTATTTAGCTATAGCTATTCCCCCTTAGGCATTTCATGTCTTGCTGACTAGTGCTCAGGCAAGACAAGGATCTCGTCATCTTTGAGGATCAGCGCGCGTCAGGCCGGAGTAGGAAGTATTACACTCCGCTCGACACCCAGAAAGTCTCGTCCAAAGCCTCGATCATTTTTGGACAGGATGTTGTGTTTCTTGTTTCTCTCACAATCTTAGTCTTGCACGCGCGGGATAAGCTGGAGATGAAGTGTTATGATTGGAGGATTAGACTCCCCTGCAACAGGCTGCAGGAAGGAAGGAAGGAAGAAGATGGAAAAACTAGTGTAAGAAACTCTCACTGATAGTGTCGTGAGTGTAGATCACTGCTGAGTGGCCATGAAGCAGATTACGAAAAAAACGAACGAGCGAACGAAATAAAGAAAGAAGGGAAGAAGGAAAGAAACTTTCAATACGAAAAACATGTAGTAGCAGGAGAATTTATTTTATTACTGAGTTCAGACAAACATTATGCTGTTTGTATGCGGAAATAATAGGCACTTGACATCGTTTGTATCTCTGCAGTCCAGCTGCTCAATTATAGATGAAGCTAGTAGTTGTGTGGGTTGTGTGTGTGCCTTGAGGATGGTTTATATGTCAGATTGTGTGTTTGTGTGTTTGGCCGTGATGCACACCCTCCTAGCTTTATCTCATAACTAGCATTTGTTCTTTTTTTTCCCCCCAACTTTGGTAGCTGAGCTCACTTCACTAAGTCGTGAGGTCAAAGTTTAAAGATATCTGTAGTTAGTTGTTTTGTCCAATCAACATTTTTCTTTAACCATTGACACACCTGTACTCTAACGCCCATGCACCTGCGGAAGGCCAAGCTCATGTTCTTCTACACTCGCTACCCGAACTCTGGAATCCTGAAGGTCTACTTCCCAGATGTCTCCTTCAACAAAAACAACACGGCGCAGCTGGTCAAGTGGTTCTCCAATTTCAGGTGAGTGAAGTTGTTACTGGTTGTGATGAAGTCTCTGTATGTCTTGCATGGTCCTCGAATTATTGCAGTCTCAACCAACGTCTTCATTGACAGTTGTTATTTGTAATGCCCATTGCATTATTGTTGTATGAGCTGTAGATATACTCGTGTGTGTGTGTGTGTGATCGATTCCTTCTTCCCCATTTGTTTTCCACTGCCTGTCTGCGAGTAGCCAGATTTGTGTCGGAGCTGCCTGGCTTTTGGCTCCTGGCCGCCACTACACGGATTGATACGGAGATCGAACACCCGTCATGCCGCGCGGCGACTCGATGCCGCTCATTAGTTCTCGCTACTGCAGCCGCTTCCATTCCCCATCCCCACCCCACTCAACTCCACTCACCACCCGCTCCAATCCCCCTCCCCACACACACACCTTTCCACTGGCGTTAAATACATACCCCACCCCCTGCCATACCCTCCCACACCCTCGCAGTCGTTCGTTCCTGTCTCAGTCCATCCACGCGCACCGTCCTCCAATTTAAGTGTTTCTTTTGTTTCGTGTCCATCTCCCTGATGCCTGTTCCATGTCGCGCCTTGTCTCGTGGATTCGTTCTTTGTGACACTTTTCATGGCTCTCCGGCGGCCGCCGCTGATCAAATTAGAACTCCTCCCGCCCAAGTTTTTCCTCTCTCTTAAGGGATTTGCTTCAGACGCAGTGGCCTCACCTTCGCGCCACTACTCAATCAAAGTAATGCGAGGGGGGAGTCGGAGGTGTGGAAGGCATTATTTTATTTTTTTAATAATTTTTTTCTCTCTCCGACACCTCTTCCCACCCTTTCCCCGTATCCAGAAAAGGACAGAACGGGGAGGGAAGAACGGTGTGGAGGTTGTGGACGACTGGGGGAAACAATTTCAATTTGCAGCCAGCGGAGTTTTTCAGGTTAACGGTGTAATTGACAGGTGGGCTATCTTTGATGAAGACGAGCACTAGGTGCAAATGCATTTCACGGCTGTAATTCCACTGCGCTGCTGGGCGCGGGACGAGCGATGGAACCGGCTTATTGTTCTGACAATGTCTTAAATATTAATGCGGCAAATTGTGAGACTGCCCAGCGAGTCTGACAGGAGCCTAGGTGCCACCGTGCAGGGAAAACATCTCTTTTGATATCCCCGCGATGAAAATCCAATGAAGAACAATTGTTTGATGTCCATTATCGCAAATGGGACACGGTATCTATAAATCATTTCGCTGTTTGCACGCCTGATCTTTAATCATTACCGTCCAATATTTGCCCTGCGGAAAGATAGAATAATCTATCGATGCCGGCAGAGTGAATTCCCTTTGGCAGGACACCTATGGACGGGGACGGCTTCATTTCCATCCCGTCCCCCCGTCTCTTGGCTTTCATCAAAGTCAAGTCGCGGCTATTGTCAAGGCATTTGCTCAGCGTAATGGGCATTAAATTTTCATATTCTCATATCTTTAATGTATTTTACTCAGCGAAGGGCACGGCGCGCGAGGCAATTGCTACACTGTGTGATTTACTGATTGCGGGAGGCGAGTGGAAAGGAAGGTTGGTGTTGTTGTGCTATTCAGTTCCTACGCAAGCACTTGAGAGCGCGAGCGGGTGACAGATATACAAGGGTGGAGAGGGGGTGAGGGAAAAAATGGGGTTTGGGGGGAGGAATGGAGTGTGTGGACCTGTCGATGTAGATGTCAGTCAGGTGGAGGTATGAAGAATACAAGAGGGGAGGACAATATTACAGCTGAAGTGGATTTTCTTTGTGTGGGTTTTCTCCTCTTGTGGGACCTCGTCCTCCATGTTGATCAATAGTCGGGAAGTGGTTGCAGACGACAACAGGTTTTTTTCAAAGCAGGATTTTATTTTCTGTCAGATTCCGTGTTTGCACGAATGGTAATCGCTGGTTTGTTTGAACAGTGCTCGACAACAAGCTCGGATATTAAACAAGTTTATACGAGAAAGAGCAGTTTTCGTTTTTCATCCTTATTTATTTATTTTTGTTGGCTGTTGGAAGCTGTGATTTATTGTCAATCTCGTCCTTGGAGTCAGTTTGGTTAATAACTGTTTAATCTTTTTCTTGTAATTTTTCCGCCTTAGACCTCTGCATCAACATGGAAAGTCGTCCTATTTACGAAAGTTACGAATTTTGCGTGTAGGATATTTAGTTGTGTGGTTGACAGATGTCTGTCACTTGAACCGATCCACACATTATTCTAAGAACTGAGCAGTCCGCAACTCTGAACGGTGCTTAGTCCGTAGTATTGGTGTTGAACATGAAGCTAGGCCCTCTTCCCAACAGGACACTACCATCAAGTCCTTCTTAATCTTCTTAAGTCATATTCGACAGTTTGTTCGGTTAATAAAGCTTGTAAACAAATATTGAAGGGCTTTGGACGAGATTTGGCAGAGGCTTTGACTTGGTGATGATATAAGCTGGTGAAACCTTCGTCCGGTTGAAAACTGCGTTAAGGACAATGATCCAGACGAAGTGAGCTAAACAGAAGTTACAGGAAGTAAATGTTCTCTTGCAAATATGTAACAAGTAATGACAACAACTGACCATTTCTGCAGCAACTGTTTCAGCACGCATGCGCAGTTTTCGTCTGTGATTTAAGCTCCGGAATAAGCTGTCCACCCTGCGGCCATGCTCAGTCCCCAGGAAGGGTGAACTTCAATCGTCGCTCGTCACATGGAGAAAAAAAACTGCCTCTCCCCCATCCTCATCCCTCCAGTCAGTGACAGAGAAAAAGAGAGCTCGCCGTAAGATGCTCGCACTCACCTGGAAATGTAATTCGGGCCGCGAACTCCCTGTTTGCCAGGGGTGGGCAACCCTTGGGCCAACACTGGCGAAAGTCTTGCCAAGCGCTCCATTAGCCGTCTTAGGGAGTCGTTTGCGTTGCCCTCTCGCCCTCTGCATTCTGGAAATGTCAGCAAGGTGTCGCGGCGGTTGCGACTTCGACTCCCGCAGTTGTTTAACTGAGTCTTAACGTGTCGCCGGCAGTTTTTTTTTTTTAAAGGTCTCTCGCTCCATTGCCTTCATAACGGTCGATGATTCTTTAAACCAGAACCACGAACCAGTCTTGTCTCCCATCTGAAGAGAACGCTTGACTGCACAACCGATGTTGTTCGGCAACACACTCTAAACACATCCATAAAGAGGCGGAGCAGGGTAGACCCGACATGATGGCGGTTAAAGCATCACGCTCCCCTCCCGACTCTCCTCCGTCAACTACTTTACCATTCAACATCTCCGTCTCTTCCCTCCGATAAGATGACTCGAGGTTTAACCGCGAGAAAATCACGGAGTTGGCAAACTGTTGGGAAGTTTGTTTAGCAGGATGGAGCTAATACACCTCGACACTAATTTGCACCCTCTACCCCACCCCTCCCGTCACGCGTTTGCCCAACTCTCGTCGAGGGACCTCAGGGCCCTAACTTTTATTCTACTTTTTTCTTTTTAATTTCCATCTTTCTTTTGCTGTTATCAAGACAGAAAAATTGAAAACACTTCGAGAATGGCGCGATTCCCTCCAGTGTAGAGTGTTCGACTCCTGATGGAAACAGTCAAAGAAAATTGTTGGGAATCTGTTTTCGCTTAGTCCAAGCTGGGATGCGACTCCAGGACTAAGCAGACACAGGGCAAATCACTTAATGACAACACTTAATACTTGTGACAAGCAGATTTGCCAGCAAGACGAGACATGGAAAGGCAGATGGATGGACGAACCGGTAGAGGAAGAGAGAGAGGAAGAGACGGTTGGGGACAGTGGGCAAGCCCTCTAATGTTAGCGGCCGGGGGGAAACGATACTAGGCTAAAGCCTTGTTGACACTGTCGCTCAAGTGGTGATCAGCCCTAGGGTGGTCCCTGGCTCAATGTTTGAAGTCGTATGGAAATCAGCCTCCTTGTGAGTCACATCCCTAACCTTGGTGGTCTCGGGTAGCGACGGCTGGCCGGCTGGTCCGATCCTGTCGGAGATCGTGTACACAAGCCTCAGACGCCTCCGCCCAGAGAGTAATTTCCCTTGTATCTACAGAGTAATCTCCCCCTCTTCATTCTCGATTGCCAGGGGTGCACTTCTACTTGACTTCTGCCTACCCCGGCGCGACTTTCAAAGCCCTGTGTGGCTAACCTTCTTGTCTCGTCGACAGCATTACCTGTCTTTAAACATTCAAATCCTGCTTGATATTTTTAGTCGCCAGGGCAGACTCACCTGAACTCTTTTTTCATGAACGTGTCTGCGTGAAACTGTACTTGAAGTTAATCAGGGGTAAATATTCTTAAACAGGTGTAACCCGCGTGGGATTAAAAATCTGGACAATTATCTTCCTCTTCTTCCCAGTTCTAGACACCCATCTTGACACACCTGGACGGATATTTGATGACCAAGTTTGACAAAGTTGTCATTTAAATACCTTGCCAGACGTTGGTCCATGTTTGAACGGTTAGAGCCGTTTGCCATGACTGGACTCTAAAACTTTGTCCTGTTAGCTGTCATTGCTATTCCGGAGTTTTCCAAATAAAGAGCACAAAACAACAACAACAACCAGTATTATCATAATAATCATCAGCATCATCATCAACACCCTCTTCATTATTAGGCTTACTTCATAAAGATCGCTAACCGTTGGTGCTGGGTGCAGCCTGGGGAGGACAGGGAGGGTCACGCTCTCGGCGCACTTGATGTCGGTGCCGCGGGACTTGCAT
Source organism: Pomacea canaliculata (assembly GCF_003073045.1). Lineage (NCBI taxonomy): Eukaryota > Metazoa > Mollusca > Gastropoda > Architaenioglossa > Ampullariidae > Pomacea > Pomacea canaliculata. Next base: position 4,844,847 of record NC_037597.1, on the reverse strand, counting down.
GAATGCGTGATGGACTGGCAGGGGGAGGGTGTGCGGGAGGGAGAGAAAAAGGCAGAGAGGGTAATCGATGGCACTAACTATTTTCCTTCTTTACTTGCCTCCATTGCCTCCCTCCTTTCTCATCTCTCTCACACACACACACCTCGCATATTTAGGGTTTTATAGGGAAAATTAATACCCGGAGTTGATGACGGAATAAACATTATAAGAACAACAATGAGGATATTGTTTGCTCTGGACGAGGACGATGGCACTGAAGTTAATTATAATTCTAATGGTGGGCGGTGCCACGGATATGGACAGGACGGTGGGGTTTGCACCAACTAACCACAGCATGATCTTCCTTAACAAAGAATGGCTTAATGGCTGCGCCTGACTACGCAAGAGAGGGTCGTTTAGGAACCGGATCGTTTTGTTAGCTTGCAGACTTCACTTCCATCACCCAGAGATGCTATGCAAATACATTTCTTCTCCTTTTTGTCTCAACACAGCATGGAGCGCGCAGTTCGAAATAATAAAAATCACACGCTGTTGAAGCATTTTTTACAGATAACTAGACCTCATTGCACGAAAGAAAATTAACTGCGAGGATTTCTTTATCTAGATAAGAAGAAAAAAAAAAGAGAAATATCTCTTTACTAACGAATAAAAACATGATCATGCTATTTTGAAGCAATGAATCACTAGACTGCAGGTGCCAGACGAGACGTGTGGTCGCGAGCATGAAATTAAGGCAAAGGGGAGATAAGTCAGCTCCGCGCAGCCGCGGAAAATGGCGGCAGTTCGCAAGACGTAATTTCGCCCAGTGGGGGAGGCGACAGGGAGGTTGGCACTACCATAAGCTTCTCTTCACGAGCGACCGTGACGTCTGCACCCAACCATTTCGCCGTTACACGTTGGATTCGAATAAAGCTTTTACACGTGCTGTCTGCTCCTACACCACAACGGCGGCGCCATGATCGGTACAAGCCACAGGCACATGGAGAGAAATATTCATCAGGAAACACCACAAACATTTCATTAAATAAGAGACACTCTCTTAATAGACTTTTAGGGATTTCCTTGTAAAGAGAGAGAAGGGGAAGAATCGCTAGACTGGAGGCGCTGCTTGCATCAAGACAATGAGCCCTAATTATTCAAGAACTCTTAATTGTAGTTGTCTGATTATGTTTTTTCATTGGCCATCTGCCAAAAGGGTGTGTTAATGTCTTTACGTGAAAACTTTATGGAAAGTGTCTTCGTTTGGAAATAAAATATACTATCTTGTGCACTATCTTTCCAAAGGCTCAACGTTCATCCGGTTTTGAGAAAAGATCAGCGAATTTATGTTTTTATCCCTCACTCGACAAAGCCTCAACAAAGCATGTGACCGAGACTGATAACGCTCAGTCGTGTGAGGCATCTCACTAAGCTGTTCTTCACTGCTCGGTGGACGCTCTGCCTCAGGTCTCTCCCTCCCACCCTGTGACATTCAGTAAAAGAGGGTCTGTCGAGGGCCCTCAATAAAACATCTTTTAACATTGTCCCTTACGACGCTGTCCCGCGAAACAGAAGCCGGCGAAAAACGAGCAGGCCGCTAAATGTCAACGACTAGTTCCCAGGGAGTTTTAGGGGGCACCCCTTCCCGCTTTCTTTCCGCAATTTGCCGCGCGGAAAGTGCGGAATAATGAGCCTCCCTAGATGGTCGGCGGAACTGGAGAAGAATTGGTCTGAACGCCCGAGAAGGGCTGTCCTCCTCTCCCCCCTTCACTCTTCTCCACCCCCCAGAACAGTTGTTGGCTTGTTAAATGCTTCCTCCTCAATCAAGTGCAATCACGTTGGTCGGCGAGGAATTATGACTTAATTGAGATTAATTTCAGGCCTCCATGACCAAGAGGGCTGCACCGGCTTGTGCTTAGCTTTGTTTCTCTCTTTTTCTTTCTGGGGGCGAGTTTTCTCTTCCTTCCTTCCCCCTCTCACACCCCAAGCCCCACACCTCCACATCCCACTCCCGCCTGCCAAAACGGTGGCGTTGCGGAGCTGCGGGCAAATTGGCGACTGATCATCACATCTTGCCAGCGCCCGCACCTAATTGCGGTAGATAGGTTTCACCACTGGCGGCCCGCGTGCGGCTAGCAGGGGAGACAACTGCCAAGGTTGGGCACGAAGTGGGCGCGCCCGCGGACCTCCTCCCGACGCTGACATTTCGCTTCCACGCTTTTGCTCCAAGACTGGCGGGTGATAAAGACGAAAATTATGCCTGACCTATTCTGTGTGGCCTCGCTTTCAAGTCGCCAGTCCTTGACTCGCGGGGAGGCCATGCGGGAGGAGAGCTTTGCTAACGGGAAGGCACGAACAGAGGAGCGGGAGCCTTCGCTGCCATTATGACCTGATCGGACTTCCATATTAACTGTTGCTTCTTGTTCTTCGTGTGTTTTCTCTGGGGAATGCTGCAGGGTCTGGTGTTGGGGGAACATTATTATCATTTCCGGTTAGGGCAGCGAACAGTGCAGAGAAAACTTGTTTTTGCGACTGGGGAAGGCATGAAAAAAAAAATACACACACACACCAATATGTTGCATTGTCTGTCACGGCCTTTATCATAGCTTTGTTTGCAATCTAAGCCTGCATCATTTTCATTCAGGTCTTTTCTCAATTTTTTTTTATAATCTTGCAATAAGTTTTAAAAATATTGAAGGTGGACGTTAGTGTACTGTCACTCTTTGTTTCCTTTTTATAACTGGTTAATATAACGGGTTTTTGGTTGTTGTTTTTTTTTTTTTGTATCCAAGAGAACGAGAAGGGACATAATAAAAGTAACCTAAGACATAATAACAGGGGATTGTTCCAGCGGTGACATCCATGTTTACAGTTACAGCTGAAGACTGTGAAAATATTAGCAACCCGCTGACTCAGCATCACTATAACATTCGTACATTATGTAAATCAAATGTAGACAAGTGTTTTGCAGCTGCGAATTATTTATTTTAAATTTCTCACTTGGGGGAGGAGTGGGGAGGTCAGCCATACTCGTGAGATATGTCGCCGCAGGTGTCGTCGTTGCAAGGACAGGTGATCCTCCACCTTCCCATCCCTCGTCGTGGCGTTGGCCAAGCTGAGTGTCTAGCAGCGACGACGAGATGAAAGTTGTGAGCAGACGACAGACGGACTGGAGGTGCTGACAGATTCGGTAGCAAAAGTTGGGAAGGTGGGGTTAGGGCAGGGATTCTGGGAGGAAAAAAAAAAAGGATGATCTTTTTTAAAAACAAAAGGGTGGGAAAGTTGTGCTCGGAGAGTCGATGATGACAAGTTGTTGTCTTGAAATCTGTCAAACGACATGCACGTGTCATCTTTGGCATCCCCGCCTCCTCTCCCCACGCAGTGACCTAGTCACGAGGATGCGCACTAAAAAAAAAAAATAATAATAATAAATATGTGGGACAGGAGGGATTGCGTGTTGAAAATGTCTGCTCTAAGGAGGGGGTGAGAGGGCGGAGGAAAACTGGGAGGAATTAAGCAGCAAGTTGTACAAGATTACGACGAGTATCAACCCCAACCCCAACCACCTGCCACTACTCCCCCAACACACACACACCCTACTTTAAAGCCCGAATCTGTGAAAAGAGTTAACCAGTGCTTGGAAAGATCAGACCATTGTCATGCTATTTCAGAAATGTCGGGAGAGTCAAAGGTCAGAGCGAGGGAGAGAGCGAGAAATAAAAGCTACTCCGCGCGGTGTTCTTTGCTGCCACTTGACGTCGATGAAAGGTGGGCGGACGAGGGCAACAAAGATCGGCGATGAGAGATAAAGACAGAAGCGTGGGATCAAGGTGCAGGGGATCGACCCCTACGACCTGTGATGCGCGAGTGGAGGAGACACCTGGTGACTTCACTGCGAAGCCATGGGAATGGAATCACGCACCCTATAGTCATCAGGATTTTTCTCATCACATTTTTTTTAGGGCAGCGGTTGGGAATCCTTCCGTGATAACAGACGACAGTGTCCAACGGTCAACGGGAATGGGAGGGGTAGACAGGAAAAGACATTGGGAAGGAAGAAGGTTCATGGACGAATTACCACCGTCACTGGAAAAATTACCGTTCAACCGTTTCCAGGTTGAGTAAGAAGAAGACCAGGAAGGCGGACAAACAGAGTAAAATACCGGAATGATGGACGAATGGAGAAACATGGGCACGGCCGGGCCTGGCCGCGAGTGAGCGAGCGACAGAGGCAAGACAAGAGCCTATGATTATGAATCACCTCAGCAATTAATCAAAGTGACTCACAGCCAATACGCACCACTCGCCTCTCACTGCCAGCCAACATGTTTATGATCATGTGAGACGCTCAGCGGGGAAAAAAAGAAAGTGGAATCCAAATTTGAGAGAATGTAATTAACTTGGCGCCAGTCTGCACCAAGAACCTTTCTTTCATTTCTTTTCTCTTCCTTCCTTTCCACTCTCTCTTGAAGCTAGTCACTTGTGGATCAGTATTTTTGACTTTCTGGCCAGCCTGTTGAGAAACTACATGAAAAATATTTCGAGGGCAGTTTGTAGCGTTGAAAAAAAAAAATTCACTGCGATCAGGTTACATTGAGAATCGAACACGGAACCTAAACTTGAAGACCTTACTATGAGGGCTTCCATCAGTCACATCTTTGTTTGTGTCCGATAATTAGTTTTCATTTATCACGTGTTGAATAAGCATATTTTGTATTTTTAAAGCAAAGAAATTAATCAGAGTGAGAAAATGCATCCCATCACGCCTACCCATTTCTCTGTGGCGGCAGAATTTTCCGTTAGTGACCTTTGGCACGTTTTTCTGGAAGGGTCTTCTTCCTCCTACACATCCTTTTCAGTTGTTGTGGTCTCCCGTGAAGTGTAGTTCCTCTTGTTTTTCCTTCTATGTTTGGAAAATATGTTATATTTTGATTCCCCGGGTTGTTGTGAGTATTCACAGCTACATCATTGCCTCTCTGTGTGTTGCAGGGAGTTCTACTACATCCAGATGGAGAAGTACGCCGCAGGCGGTGGCAGATGGCTGCAAGCACGCGGACGACCTCGTTGTCAACAGGGATTCCGAGCTGTTCCGCCACCTCAACCTTCATTACAACCGCAACAACCAGATAGAGGTAGGTTGGATGGCAGTTTACTACAACAATAACAGTCTATAGTAACAACCAACAACCGCAGCCAGGCAGACAGAAAGAGCTAGCCTCTAGTCCATAGAGTAACATCAACCAATCATGATAGTACCCGATGGAAATGAGGCAATAAGTACTGAATAATACAATCTTCTATGATGACAGAGCAATCAACTGAAACATATAAGAATAATTTGCTGAAAATCGTCACAATATTTTAGTTTAGTATGCTTTTTGAAGACAACTTAACAGCAAGCTGGGAGGGGCATTGTTGGGTGGGGGAGGAGAAGTTCGTTGCCATACCACGAATTTGTGTTGTTTTACTCCGCTTTTGCAAACCTTGTTACTCCTTTGCAAAGATGTCAGAAGTAACCTCTGACCTTTCTTCGATAAATTTGTGGCTGCTGGGGGTCGTGAATGAGCTTTCCTTTCTAGGGTGGGTCACATGACATATGTTGTTAGAGGTTGTGGAAGAGGATATGCCATTTATGCCCAGCAGCCGGATATACAGTAGGTTGTTTGGTGAGGAAATGAGGGTGTTCCTTGCTGGGTTTTCTTGGTCAGTTTATATTTACAAGTTGGGTTTTTTTTTTAACTTACGTCTGCATTCACAACCATTCTCTGCTAGCTTGGCAATACTGTGCAAAGTGTGCGGTCTGTGAAGGATGATCTACCTTTGCCAAACATCCTTCCGGATGTCATTCAAACAATCTAACTGAAGACCCGTTCTTTACCGGAAGGACTTCGCGCATGCTCTGTTCACTTCCGCTTACCGAAGACTGGCCAGAAAATGGCGGGTAGTCCTGGCATTGCAGAGAGAGAGAGACAGAGCTTGATGCCCGTGATGAAAAGCCAATGACGTGAGGCATGCTGGTCGATAACTCTTCTGCTTAGATGACCTTTACCCCTTCACCTCCCACTAGTTAAGCCGAGTACTTTGCTGGAACCGAATCAAACCAATGAGAAATGTCCCGCTGCTTGAACGTGCATGCGTCTGTGCATGAACATGTGTGTGTGTGATGGGTCGCGAAAGACAAGATGGCGACAGTCCGACAGTGACAGCAGCAGGGAGATGATCTTACGAAGACCGCCTCCCATTGGCTGCCATCATGGCACCCAAGACAACGCTCGTGAGTCAGCGCGTCTTCCATAGGTCGAAAGATGGACAGAGAAGATTCCACATCACCGACTTCCCCCACAGTCAATCTCTAACCGAAAGTCCCTCCCTCTTCCCCCACGTCCATCGATTGGTGGGTAGGAGTCGGATGGTGAGGAGGAGGGAGGCGAAGTGGGGGAATTACAGCTGACCGAGTGAGGACATCTTAAACCGGTAGATTGGAAAGAGCACAAAAAAGGCAACTGAAAGCCGCTGACATCTTTATTCTAACCCCGGAAAGCTTTTTCCGCTCATTTTCCATCCCCCCTCCGTAATTACATGGGATATGAACGGACCATCTAGTATTGAATCGCTTTTCTTTTATTGCTCAAGAATAATAGGGGCCTCCGTCGAGAATGCTGGTTAGGGTCCGAAGAAACGGACCATTAGACAAGCCGGGTGCTCCCCGCTGTCTGTTGCTCCCTTGCTGTCGAAACATTTTCCTTGATTGCGCGCGTTTGGTCGTCTCCCTCTCTCTCTCTTTCTCCCTGATTAGCTGGCCATGCCAAACTTCAATACAGGGGTTTGAAACCCGGTTCCCTCTTTATCTCTTCCATTCAGCCCTCTCTTGTTAGATGAGCGGTCACGACAGCATAATTAAGTGTCTAGCTGTTTTCAGGAAAGCATGATTCTGGAGCGAGGACGCAAAAAAAGAAAGAAAAAAAAGAAGAAGAGAATAAGAGCTATGGCGAAAAGGAGTGTTTAGGTTTTCAGCAGTTTGATTGCATTAGAATTGCGTCTCCGGTAGCAGCGGCAGAGAACTCCCAGCAAGCGATTAGCTATGTGTTAAAGTGCGAGGTACCCGCTTTAAGGCAGGGTGCACCCAGTAAAAGAACATGACAATTAAAGCCGGTGAGGAGGGTGGGGGAAGAAGTCTAAGGTCATCAATGAATGATTGATAATATTTAGTATTTAAGTTTAGGTCATCGAGTCACATTCACATACACACAGAAGAATATACAAACACAATGTCACAATAACTTTTTTTCTGTTTCCACAGGCACCCGAGTCTTTCCGCGGTGTAGTTGAATCCACACTTCGAGAGTTTTTCCGCGCGGTGTTCACCAAGAAGGATGTGGAATCCTCGTGGAAGAAGGCCATCTACAAAGTCATCGCACGCATGGACGAACCTCTTCCCGAGTATTTCAAGTCCGCCAACTGGATGGAACAACTCGGAGACTCGTGATCGGCGCGAGGTTTGGAAAAGCGGAAGTGACGTCATGAGCTTCTCGGGAACCAAAAAAATTTGAAAAAAAATATGGCGCTACGTGCTAAAGGCGTGAAGCTAGTCAAACAGCAATTCAATCCTGATTGCTTCAGGTAATCAGGGGGCGGGGAGTAATCAGTTAAACCCTTACCCTAAACGAGTGATCGAAACCCAGGTGTGACTGATTTCATAAACTCTGTTTGCGTTATTGAAAAAAAAGTTTCTTTGCACAGTTTCTTGTATAGATGCACAGATAGGACGGGCTACGAGGCTAGTGCCTCTATCGGCGGTAGCCCTGTTACAGGGAGTTGACCTCTGACCTCCGTAGGCACAAGCTAGTCTGGAGTCGGGTGCAAAGCATTGGTGATACTCATCTGCTTGAAGACAGGTTTGCATGTGATATGCGCGCCATCTGGACGGTAGGACCGACTGCACGCGCATCGTAGATGACAGGCACAGCCATGCAAAGACATCACTGTCACCTTCTCAGAAAAGTTGCCATTGACTTGAAAAACGATGTGTTTGGGGGAGAGTGGTACGATGGGGAAAGCACGCACTCCGGTCAAATGAAGATTCCTGGGAAGCCGCGTGCCTTGGTCATCAACAGGATCTGCAGAAACGATGAACACGAGCTGCTAGAAATTTGATTTGTGTACGTGTGTGTGTGGAACAGTTGGTTCTGGCCTCAAGTACCCCAGTTGCTGGCAGAGAGAAAAACTGTTCTATGGTGAACCCGATTCCAGCCTGTCCTGAGAGACACAGAGGTCAGTGACACACCAATCGTCCTTTTCTGTGCGAACTGATGACGAGTGTTCACCGAGGACTTCCCACTTCCTGGCTCTGAAAGATGCTGACTCAAACTCAGACTAGTCAGAGGATAGCGTGGTTAAAGGCAGCAGAAATCCTTCCATGTCGCGCTTCTCTTCCTTTTTTGTGTTCCCTCCTCCCATCTCTCTCTCTCTTGACACCCTCGACCAGCATCTGTCTTGTTACGTGCAGCTCCACCACAGAACGACAGAAGTGTACAGAAACTCGGTCAGATGAGCAAGTTGCAGACAATTTCAGTACGAAGACATGTCCAAGACTGAAGCCAGAGTTTTATACTTTCCTGTTGTCTGCTGTTTTCCTCTTTTCTTGCTCTTCCTCTTGAGAAGATCCGGCTACTGGACAGCCCACCCCGGGTGTTAACTAGACTCGTCACTGACTTTATGTGAGCAGCACACACAGAATGTGCTCTAGCATTTTGAAAAATCAAATTGAAACTGTTGACTTCCTATAAATAATGATCAACATCTTTTTAACAAACTTTTTCTACATGTTGGTGGTTTGAACTTTTTGTACCTGACTCGTTGTTTATGACAGCGCTTTTTAAAAAACATTCCATACATAATAATTGTTTCCAAATGTTTGTTGTGAATCATTCCCAACATTCTCCCAGCTGTGTTCCTAGTGAAGCCAGCTGCACTCAATGAACCCTGTGGGACCATTGGACACGTGACGCGAGGTCAAGATCTTTCGCTTTCCTCTTTTATCATCGATGATGTGAGGCAATGAGTGTCTGTTTCAACTCAAGCATAAAGCAGGCCTTCTTTCTCTCATCGTCTCTAGGACTGAAGGGACAACAACCAGAAAAATAAATAAAGGAACTGAACATGAGCCCGTGTAGAACACTGTACAGACAAAAGTCATTTATTTATTTATTTGTCCATCTCCTGACATGTTGAACTTTCGAACTAATGCCGATGCCATATTACTCTGATTTCATTTTATTTGTTTAAATATTATCTTTATTTTATTTCCAGACTTTTGTTTCTAGTCAGTTGGCAGTTTATTTGGCCAGCCATTGCTTCATTATTCGAGTATAATCAACATTTTTCTTTCTTGTTTGTTTCTTTGATTCGAGGAGAGGGTGGGATGGGGTTTTATCCAGAACTTTAAGCAATATTTTATTTTAATACCACTAGGAGTTCGGGGTGGGATGGTGGACAAACAATGAGCCTGTTTGGGTATGGGTGGTGACAACTTCTCTGTCATAAATACCAACACACTATCCAACTATCTTTCTTTAAAGTTCTGATAAATTAATGTGACCAAGGATCCTTGAAAGTAAAACCGTGAGCTTGTTTATTATTGTTGTTATTCTTTAAACTGAATATAAGTCTAAAGTGTGTATTTGCGAATACTATTTCATAGTATAAAACTATTGACTGATTTCAATGTTAATCCTCAAATTTGTCCTCATTTCTCTTATCTTGCAAAAATCGTAAGGAAAAAGTTGTTTTTTTTCTGTCGTTTTTCTGTCTGGGATTATACGAGGATGGCACAAACTGTTGGTATTTTCTGCGAGACTGATTAAAAGATCTGTGCTGGGCTGACATCTTGGCTAGGGTCTGTTGTGTCCACCACCTGTCCAGCATATAAAACTATTTGAAAGTTACTTCAAGGGTCGACGGGTTCAAAATCAATTAATTGAGATCTGTTTCGTGGTTGGTTTAATCAAATTTTGTTGTTTTTTTTTTTAATTTTGTAAGCAAGAAAGGCACAAAGTGTCCTCCTCCCTCTGTTTGTCTGCTTGAGTGCCTTATTCTTGTCAATGGACTATGTCAAGGAGTGTACTTGTTGTGTGTTTATTTCTGTCGAATCCTTTGTTGTTGTTTTCTCTTTGCTTTAAAGAAACCTCTAAATCCTAACTGTTTATTAGTCTACCCGACCCACAATAAAGAATTTTACGCTTGTAATATAAGCAGTGTCACGTGATTCATTTTTTCTTTTTTTCATCCTCTTAAATTTTCGGCAGAGATTACGAGATTACGACAGTCGTGATATTTCTTGTGGAACTCAGTGAAAATGGTATTAGATCACGTGACACAGAGACGGACTCCTCAATCCCACTCACCCAGTAAGATGACAGTAAGAACTCACTAGTCTAAGGGCTAGTTGCACGATGCGTTTCCACAGCTCATGACTATTCTTTAAAATCCAGATTTAGAAACCTTTTTTCAAAAATCGCTCCATAGCCTCTATGAAAAGTTATGCTGAGGAAAATGAAGGTCTGGCTTACAAAGTTTTTTTTTTCTTATTTAAAACAATTTTAACCGTTAAAAAAAGTTCTAAAATTGTGTTGTGCGCAGTGTTTTCATAAAACTGATTATCTTAAGATAAGGTTTCAAGCCTAAAAGTGTTTAAATGTTGTGCAGCTGGCCCCAGTACAAGAACAGTTTTGTGTTTTGCATCTCTCCCTTCCTATCCCCGTCCACCCCTGGCACGTTTTATTCCGTTATTTTGAAACGAAGAGAGTTAGCTGCTCCGTCATATTTATGCTTCCTTACATTAAATGGCAACAGAGCCGTCGATACTGGGTCTTTTTTGTACCTCTTCCCCATTTCTAAAAAGGTCTTCTTTTTTAATTAGGAATCTAACATACAAGAATATACCCAAACCTGTCGAGGGAGGTTTTTTTTTAAAATAACTGTGCAATAAAGCTCTGACCTGTTGCATGTTATTGGAAGCATGTTGAACCAAACAGAATCTTGTACATATATAGAGGTCAAGTTGATGGGTATGTTTTCACACTCCTGGACTATTTATGAAAATTAAATTGATAGGGTGATTTTATGTAGATACATTGATGTGTTCATGTGTGTGTGTGAGAGAGAGAGGGTGAGAGAGAGAAGACAGACTGTGTAGTACACATCCAGAGCTCAGGAGTCCCTTCGTCGAATAAAGACATGAAATGTAAATGTTATTATATATCAGATTAGTTTCTTTTTTGCTGATGATTTGTTTACACAAACTACTTGCTGTACAAGTCCTGGAAGCGAATAACAGACAGACTGGCACTGACTGTTGCTGTGTACAGCTAACAGTTTTTGAAGTAACGAAGAACAATCGCGGTTTTATGAATACATTAATTAATTTTTGGCTTTTCTCCTGATATTGAACACTCCAGTTTTCAATGCTGATTATTCCATGTACTTTTTTTGGTTTACAAATAATTTTTTTTGGTGCTTAGAAGCTATACATTTTTTTTGCCAAAATTTCTTTACATTCCTTTGTGAGGCACATACTATAATCACTTTATTTTATTTCATTATCCATTCCATTTTGAGAGCAGATTTTTTTCTCATTTTTGTCTGGCGATTGTTATGAATTTCTTGTGTATTTTGGAATGCCTTGGGAACAAAAATGAACAATTTTGGTTTTAATCTGTTATCAAATCAAGACATTTTTTAAGACAGGATTTTTAAAAAACTTTCTTGTTTCAACTGAAACATTTTTCTCACCCATTTCAGAGACAAAGTATCAACCCGTCCCACTTTTAATACACTTCTATGGAAATTCAAGCTAGATTTTTACGGAACTGAACACGGGAAAGGGGTGGGTGGTACAAAGTCCAGGTGTTAAAATTCCAGTGGATGTCAGTAGATGTGACATAAATATACCTTTTATGCACTAATGGACTTTCATACTAGAAATCTTGAATGAAGGTATCTTCATGCTGAGTTAGCTGAACATACCTGTGGCAATTCCACAAAATCATGCTGCCATAATTGCTGATTTTTATTTTGTATTGGTGACTGTAATCCAATCATTCCTTGTTGATATCCAATATTCCCTGTGCAGCATTATAAGTCTGTGCCATTCCGTGGTGTGTTTGTATCCATGTATCTTATCTTTCCTGCCATTTCCACTTTTCTCTCTCTCTCTGTTCCCTGGCACCCACAAGCGGAGTTTTTTTATCTCTGTCTTGATCACGGATCGCAAAAATCCAATAAAGTAAAACTCTAGTCTTAAATGGCTTCCCTGTGTTGAGGTGGGTGTGGCTGTGAGTGTGATCGTGAGAGGACACGATGTTTTGTACCTCTTTTTTCTTCCCTTTAAACACACACATAATACTTAGTATGGCTTAATTGTTGAGTTTGTGACAGCAATCGTCTGTTATCCACAGTAAGTACCACCAATCAACACTCCCCCCTCCTACACACATACACGCGTGCACACACACACATACACACCATCACCACCACCATCACCATAAGTAAATAATCTTCAGAAAAACCTGCAGAGCTTTAAGACTAGTATAATCTTCAAGGAATACTTAGGTTAAAAACAGATAATCTGGCTTAATTAAAAACGTGTTTAAAGGATAAAGAGCTATAAAAATGAAACAGATTAATTTGTTTTATCTTGACTAATAAATGCGGTTGAAACTGATTGACAGACTGACAAAGAAAATTGTGCAGATGGTATTCTTGTGAAACAGTTCTGTGCTAGTGTGGTGTATAATCAAGACTACAGATACCACATCACTACCTACTACAAACTCAGCTTATTGTGAAAAGCCTGTGTAACTTATCTCACAATCAACAACTATCTGTTGATCACAACCATCAGTTGCCTAGCGACCTCTCATCCTTCTACTGTGATAATCAGGAAGGAAGATGTCTGAAACCCAATACCTTCTTTCACTCTGCACCAGAGCTTTGCGTTTTGCAAACTGTCGCAACGGTTAGCGCCTGTAGTGAGAGCTTGGTGCCCTGGGTTCAAATCTCGTCTTTGGCACGCTGATCTTTCTCTGCCTGTGGCGCTTGCTTACTGCTGGGCCGTGATGTAGTCTTAGCTGCTGACTCCACCTAAAAATAACCAGTTACAATCCCCTTAGCAGAGAGAGAGAGACGGAAAGAGAGGCGGGTTCTTGTGCAACGGCAAAGATCGAGCTTTTTATCAAGCAAAAGACACAGAGCGATTAGCTGTACAAAGCATGACTGAAACTCGACAAAGGGAAAATGTCAGCCGGAAGAGTCAAATTTGAATCCGATTATGGCCACCTTCTTGAGGCTGGGCGGGATGTAATCCCTTCAGCAGAACCGAGAGCGTCAAATGGATGACAAAGAAGCCACGGAAAAATGGACTCTCTCCCTTCACTCCTCCCCTCACCACTCCACTCACCCCCCACGTTCCCTAGAACTGCCAGCCGCAGGGAACTTTGGCCCCTCGTCTCAGTGAGCTCTTAGAGAGGTGTTTACAGTCACGTGATCTGCCCATCCAGCGGTCGAGGTATCTCTGGTCGACCCCAGCCTCCTTAGGCCGTGCGTATGAACCCGAGGTGCGAACTTACACCCAGAGGTAAGCTTTACCTCCACTCAACACCTTCAGCCCCTATCCAGCCCTCTGTCGTCACACTATCCGAGGACCTCGTGACAAGACCGGGTGAAAGAGGGGTGGGGTAAGTATGGGGTGGAGCGGGGTAACGGTGGGGTAAGGGTGGTGTAAGGGTGGGGGAAGGGTGGAGTGGGTAAGGGTGGGGTAAGGTTCGCTACGTTATCAGCCGACTTCCTAGCCCATGGGGTAGGCCAGTAACAAGACTTCGGGTGCACAGACACCCCTAAGGTTAACCTCCATCCCTCCTTCCTCCATTACTGTTCACAGATGAAGCTTGGCATGGCGACTCTTAGAATCACTTCTCGGCTTTTCCTCGTTTTCATTTCCAAACTGAAACTGCTGCTCTTCAGGCTCGACTAATTGCTGTGTAATCTACATCATTAAATACAAGCAGCTGTATGTGTGATTACATGACCAGCTTTGGCGATGAAAGCACCAAGAAATTTAAAAGAAAGAAAATAAATGAGATAAAAATAGAATAAAAAAAGGAAGAAACAAAGGAGGATAAAGAAAGAATAAAGAAAGGAAGGAAGAAAGAAAAGAATAAAAGAAAGAAGAGAGAAAGGCAAAAAAGACAGAAAGAAAAAAATAAGGAAGGAAAATATGAAAAGACAGAAAAAAAGGAAAACAAAGCATGCAAGGAGAGAACGAACATGAGAATAAAATAAAGAAATGGATAAAAGAAAGAAGAGAGGAATATTAAAAAGACAAGAAATAAAGATGAGAAGATTAAAAGTCACCCTTAAAAAATCAGAAAAAATCGAAAAAATAATCATTCAACATTCTTTCAAATTTACAAGAAAGAATTATCAAGAAATTCCAAAGAGAGCAACAACAAATCAAGCTCTCAGGATCTGACCTACCAGGATGTTGATGAAAAGTATATGTAGGGGGGCGGGAGGGTGCTGTTGTGGTGGGGTGGAGATGATGAGAGATTTATCACAAATGACAGATGTGAATGTCAATATGTTGGGTTTTTTTTTTTATTATTATTTTAAACATGTGCAGACGCGCGAAATGATTAAACTGAGTCTGAAGTAAAATACAAAACACGATGCTCCTCACAACTATACATCAAGATAACAGTTGGCATCTACTACTGAGGGAGGTTGCATGAAGCAGTCGCACCCTTGTTTATCACCTCCATTAGTCACGTGTGCAGCTATGCGGCAGGTGTTACGGAGGTAAAGATACAGGTCGGTAATACTGAATCCATTCTGACTTTTTTAGAAGAAAAATCGAGGACCGTTAAAATTATTCCAAATTTATTTTCCCCTCCACATCTTACCGTGCTGCTCGGCCCAGACAGGTGCACGGTCTGTGTACTTTGCGCGGCTAATCACACGCCTTCTCATGCACGTCCGTCCCGTTAAATCCGCGCAATCTTTCACGCTCTACCTGAGAATCTTTCATGCTCCAGGTGAGCGGCTCTCCTCTCTCAGAAGTCAACAAATCGATTTGCCTACGCCACACCAGACAACCTGTGAAGTCTGAGTAATCCAATGTGTTCTTATCCACTCAGCCGAGGAGTCGGTTCGCTGTTAGGCATGGGTGACATTTTCTGCTTCACAAACCCTTCTTTCTTCTCTGAAACTTCACGTGGGATTTAAAAAAAAATATTTTTACTAACCTAAGCTGTGTTAAAAAATATTTTAAAATCCAAACACACCTACCCACCCACTCTCACCCACCCACACGAAATAAAACCAGCAAACGCTTCAGCAGAACGAATTTTGTGGGAGTGAATACCCGCCAGTGAAATCAGTTATTACAATAGCAAAGCTCGCATGGCGGGTGGATATTGGCTATCACATCAGTCGGGGTTAACTAGTGCTTGGCTATCATCGTTTAAGAAATTCTTCGTTGTACTAAAACATTTATAAACGACAGGCCGGGAGCCATCTTCCCGCGTGCACGCAAGCGAACACGCCCACTACCTCACGCACGCACGCACGCGCACCCACGCGTGCATTCAATCGGGCAACGGGGTAGAAACACCGCAAAAATGCTAAGGAGTCCTCGTGTTACAGCCGGGGAAATTGCTGCCAGTAAAATGTGACATAAAACTATAAAGATTGAGCTGAAAACCACACACACAGACACACAGACATACGCGCTAGCATGTACCCACACACGCACACAGACACACACCTCCTCCTACCCACCCGTCTCTCCTCCCCACATCAAAGAAAGGATAATGTCCCCGAGGTTTTATGATGTCCTGTATCGGGCACACGCTCTAACTGATCAGCTCGGGACTATCATCGGCCTGCTTATTGCTACGAAGACGCAAATGAAAATCGAACATTAAGGGTGCGTGATGGAGTAGGTCTGCCTCATCGCCCTCCGTCTGAGAACATGACGAGCAGCGGGTCGAAACCGAAAACCGCATCAGCCGCAAACCCCGATGTCGCTCCTTGAGCTGATTGCGCCATCGCGTGACGTCCTCCGCACGCCCTTGAAGACACTGCGGCCAGTAACGAGCATGCGCACAGCGACGGACGTGCCGAGCGGTCCGTCCTCCTGTCTGAAGAGCTCCGTGGTGCCGGTGTAAATCTTCTTGATGAGAGTCTAGCTTCTGACACAATATGGCGGCATGTCACCTCTGACCTGGGAATCCATCACAAAGACATATCGTCAAAGATTACTGACGTCACTAGTTTATTTCTAGTCTTACGTCATTTCGTCTGATATTTGACGTCGTTATGTCAGGAAAATACGTAGAGGGACCGATCTCTGGAAAGTCTGGAATCTAATCTATATAATTTATTTTTATTGTATTAGAAGATCTGTTGAGTTATTGTTCCTAATATCAAAATGTTTTCTCAGACTTATTTAGTCACAAGTCTGTTATTTTTCTAGTAATTCAAAATTTTATTAGACAATCCAAAGTCATCGCTTACATAGACTGTACATGGCTCCATATACACTGAGGTTTTGTGTTGAAGTATAATTAATTTTTTGGTACAGAGTGGGACTTCCCCACAGTAGGTTCTGACCAATGTAGTCTCGACCACTAGACAATGTCAAATACTTAGCTACCTCCTATTACCTCCGGTATTTATAATATTGTTCTGTTATTCTTCCAGTGTATGCTTCTTGTTAGTTAACTGCATCGCGGAAGTGAAAATTTATTCTCTTGGGGTGTCCACACGTTTTCCCACTGTTAATAACACCTTTGTTCTGTAATAAATAGATAATGAAAAAAACCCAGAAAGACCGAATTTATGCTGCAAGTCGCTTCCATGATGGAAACAGAACATGTCAAGTTTGGTCTCTTCATTATTCTATTGAAAAATGTACGGAAGAAACAAATAAACAACCGGAAAATGATTTAAAGTGGATATGTAGTCAAAGGCCGACTATTTCATTGTTATCTTCACAACAATGTAGCTCGACTGGAAAAAAACAATCGTATTTGAAAAAAAATTCGAGTAAACAGATTCATATTCATATTCATCGTCGAGAGTAGGAGGTGGACAAAGATGACTGAGAGTCACTGTTACTCTGAACCTGAAAGAATGAAAGTTGTTTCTGGCTTTTAAACAGGTCAAATATGGAATTGTGTTTGCCAACGGTTTCGTCTCATGAAGATTTTCCAAACCTGGTCACATATTCGACAATCTGTGATCTGTCCAGAAGGACCTTTATCGGGGAAAAGGCCAAGAAAAACTTGTCATAATGCCAGACATATTAAGATATGAGCCTGAGATGTTGTTTCTGTCTACAAGTGTTAAAACAATATTTGACAAACGTGTGAAGAAGTTTGGCGAAGTGTTTTACAAAAGCTTGGTCAAATTTCCTTTTTTTTTGTCTTGAGGACAGAACAAGTGGATGTCGGTAATTTCTCACCTCTTGCCTGTGTCTACCGATGAAGTCATTTGCATGTGTCATTGTCTCTCGTTATCAGGGGTGTCATCATTTGTTGGCCTCGATGACACATGTGTCCAGCTGAAGTAAGACAAACAATGTGTCGGGTGGGAAGGACGGATACCGCTTGCTGGGTGGCTCTCTGGGTGGTTACGGGACTTACCCAGCGGTTACCAGCGAGCACAAAGCGAGGGGACGAAACACGAGCTAATCCACTTGAAGCTCAGGCCTACCGGCATCTTGACAAAAGGTGATCCTCCAGTCGGGGGGAGAGGGGGATGAGCGGAGAGGGAGGACGTGGCTGCCGTCTTTGCACGCGCCGTCGCGAGTGGGGCACGCGACTTTCGTCGGTCAAAGGCTGAGATGACGTGGCATCCCCCACCCACACACTGGTCCAGGTGACGGCAGGTGCGCAGTTCGCGTGCCCCTT
This sequence comes from Pomacea canaliculata, assembly GCF_003073045.1. Lineage (NCBI taxonomy): Eukaryota > Metazoa > Mollusca > Gastropoda > Architaenioglossa > Ampullariidae > Pomacea > Pomacea canaliculata. The sequence continues at coordinate 4,826,899 of NC_037597.1, read as the reverse complement.
AGCTGGAGGGGTTGGAGTGAGGGAAGAGGGGATGGTGGTGGTGGTGGTGGGTGGTGGTGGATCCCAGGTAAGATAGGTCGAGCGTGGGCGTAAGTGGTTATGGGTGGGGGGAGAAGTGTAGGGAGGCTAGGGGGAGGAGGAAGAAAGGTATGGTGGAGAGGGAAGCGCTGTAGGAGTCCAGGAAACTTGTCTCGCTTGTCGGGTTCACACTCGAAGCAGGTGTTGGCGACTCGAGGACTCGCCGACCACGCCGTGTGCCCAAGACACACACATGGTGACACACCTGAGCTTTCACCAACCGTCCCGCTTTTCATTATTACCTGTCTTAGCTAAGGTAGGTTTACTTGGCGACACATTCCAAGCTTTGCTTGAAGTCTCCGACAGTGAAACCAATGTACGAACAATCAACCTCCCTTTCCCTCTGGATAAGTATGTGGGGGTGGGTAGACATGATATTCATTTTTTTGAAGACAGGCTAAAGAAGATTGAGACGTGGTCAGGAACAAAATATGTTCGTAACAAGAGACAGCAAAACGATACGTCACCAGAGCGTGTGTCACGCACACAGCACGGAGGTTGCTGGCTAATTGGCGCGTGCTGGTGACGTGCTGCGTCCACAGTAACCGCACTCGTCTTCCCCTGGTAACCGAGGGTCTCACCTCCCACCAGGTGTGGCCACAGGACCAACCATGCCTGCTGTAGGTGTGAGGAGGTTTTGTTTATGTGCCACGGAGTTTCTCTCTTTCAGCCACCCCGCCTACCCCTTTGTATGGCAGTCGTTACCTGTCACCCTACCCCAGTCAGGAGCTGGTGACGGCTCGCTAGTGTGAAACCCATGAAATAACTCTCCCCACAACCAACCCCGAGTTCTTACTTTACCTTCTCTTTCATCGAGGGTTTTAGACATTTTCAAGAAATTATTTAACATTTATTTACGCAAAAGAATAAAACAAAGGTTGTATGTCCATCCGAGAATCGCAGTAAATATTGTCCTCAGTCAGTTTGACTTACCATCTTACTGCAACTCTACACAATTTCAAAGATATAGCAGCAGGTCTTCCTTCTTATTTTTCTTTTCTTAAAATGACTTCCACAGAGGGACAGTTTCTCTCCTTGACGAAGATGGAGGGAAACTATAGACAGCACGCAGGGTGTAGAGAGGACGAAACGGAGAGAAGACGGGATGAGAGATGGATGGACTCCCTTCCCTGTCAACCCCCTACCTCCTCGCCATCCTCCCTCACCCCACTCCCCCCGTGAACAGGGTCGCGTGCGGGACAGGCTGACGCGTGGACACCTCTCGCGACAAGTTGCCGCGCGACAGGCTCGCAGCAGCTGCAGCTGGTCAGCAAACGGCCTTTGTTGTCGTCAGGAAGAAAGGGAGATCACCGACCAGTTGTACGGTATGTTCTGGGATCATTAACTCTGTATCAAAGACACCGAAGGACTTATCAACCTTTTACCCTCTACCTCCTCATCTTCTCCTCATTCATGCTCACTGAACTGAAGGAGCGAAGGTCGAGAAAAAGGAGGTCGTTAGGTAAAGTGCTAAAAGTCTGTTGCTTTCTGGCTCTTTCTCTCTCTCTCATTATTTTCTGTCCTTCGTATTGTCCACTACGTTTACCCTTGTTTAAATAGCAAGAATAATTTTTTCCTTTCATTCCAGATTTTATCAATTATTAATCTTTAGTAATTTTTATAGAATAAAAATAGTTTCGAAAATTAAGACATTGCACAAAAATGCAGGGTTGTTGCCCTTGCTAATAGTAAACAGGAATTCTATTTACAGGGGTGAACTAATCATCATAATCAAAGTGTACTTTTATAATCGATCTGAGAAAAGTTTTAGTAAAAATATATTTAAAATAATTTTTTAAGGGGGAGGCTTACAAACTTTTTCAACGAGGGAGGATGAAGACACAAAGAGATTCAAAGATACAAAACAGACTGACAGTTGTACATAAAATAGTTATGGGTGGGAGGTCAGGGTAGAGACAGGGCGACGGGTGGAAATGAAGATACAGAGACGAAAATAGTCAAAAACAGGTTTGAGTGTGAGAGAGAGAGAAAGGGGGAGGGCGGAGGTATGTGAGTCGGTTACAATAGAGACCAGACTACATCAGTGACACGGAGGATACAAGTGAAAGAAAGAAGGTTGCTATGATTAATGCTCGTTTTCACACACTAGTGCCACAGTTGTCCACTCTTTCCACTTTGTTCATTTTATGTCTCTACTGCATTCTTACTTGGTGGTTCAGCACACATGACTGATGAAACAAGAGAGGAAGCAAAAAAATGACTGAAACAAAATAGGCAGATCTCCATTTACACAGTATTTGATATCAGACGGATGAATAAATAAAGAGAAAGAAAGAAAAAATAGAATAAAAAGAAAGAATCAAATAAAGGATAGAATAAAAAGAAACAAAGACAGACTAAAATAGAAGAAAGAAAGATGTCCAAAAGAATACTTTATGTGGCACCACTCTTCTCAGTTTGAAAAGTGGTTATTTGTCTTTCGGACATGGATGAATAAACTGAGCTGGGTACACTTTATTCCACCCATAAACCTTTACACAAACATACCAAGGCCAGTTTTATGTACCCCGCCTCTGTGAAGGCTGTTGGGGGTGGATAGAGAGCCTGCTGAGGTATTGTCACGGTCCGAGGGACGAAAAAAGAAAAGAAAAAGCTTCAGGCCCCGAACTGAGTGCAGATGACGTCCAGTGGCGTGGTCAGTGATCAAAGGTCAAAGGGTGTCTTTGTGTGACCTCTCACACCCGACACAAACTACAACCACGCCTTCTGTGGTAGGTCCACCATGCTGCTGTACCCGCGGGGGACAAAGGGTAGATAGCACCTGCTTAGGGAAATCATATAAGTTCATGCCTTTTCTCTTCTCTCTCTTGTTGCTTCATTCCTTCATTCTATTTTTTTTCTTGAATTTTTTCCGTAGTTCTTAATTTGTCCTCAGCGGCCTTCTTATTCTGACAGTGCTTGTACAAGTGAGGTGCACATTATTTTCTAATATTTTCTCCGAGGATGTGGGGTTCAGGATCTCTTGTACATCTTTTACATCTATGCCCAACAAAATTTTGATTGGAGAATATCCATTTATCATCATCACCTTCTTCCTCCTTTCAGTCATCAAACGTTTGGGATTCAGACGGTGGATTGACAGGTAGTGATGCTCTACTTTAGTCTTTGTTTCAGTCGCGAGGTGTAAAGCAATGGATCCTCGCCAGGTATATGTAAATGAGCTTCATCTAGAGTACCCGTTAAAAACTGTGTAGTAAACATGATACATCTCTGTAGCCACCCACACACGGACTGCGCATGACATGTGCGTTGGAGGTTTGCACAGAGCGGGGTGTGGACACAGTGAGAGTTCTCTCACTCACGTGCAATGCAGGGCGCGCATGCAAGCTGCCAGCCACACCGACAGCCGGAGTCGGACAGGGTGTTGCACATGGCGCAAAGATAATTAAAAGTCTCACCTCCTCACGTGGAAAGATGAGCGTGTTGGCTTCCGCTCCTCCCATCCCCCCAACCTCCAACCTTCCCCCAACCGTTTCTTGGCTCTTTGTCTGATTAGCCAATTATCTTTCATCCTTCTGGCCTGCTCGGAGCTTGTTCATCAATCAAGACGATATGCCATCCTGATATCTCCGAGACCACGTGGCAGCGACAGGGAGACAATTCTGAAAATGGTTCGGACTGGGGGGAGGGGGGAGGCGAGGTGGGAGGTGATGATGGTGGTGTGGGTGGGTGGGGAGGAGAATGTGGTTTGCTACAGGATGAGAGGAACGAGTTCACGTGACGCTTTACGAGCAGCCCTGTGCTGACGGAGCGCGAGATGAGGATCTCATTCCACGTGACGTAAGATGAGAAACGTCCTCCGTTATAACCGCTGTCAGTTATAATACGATGAGTAAGTATTTCTAAATAATTTGAAAAGAAACACAACACCGAAAAGCAAATGAGCCATGAAGTCGTGGTTATTTATTAATGGAAGACTGTTATCATCAAAGCAACTTTCATCTACCGATTACGTTGATTTTTAAAAAAATATATATACACCACGATTCGAATGCTGATGGGAAAACTTCCAAAAAGGAAAAAGAAGCAAAAGTGAAAATTTAAACATTGGAGCGTCTGCACGATGTGTGAATGAAAATTTAATTAGTGTTTTACCCACAAACTTACTTCTAAGATCAGATTATTGGCAGATGATTGGAAAACCTTTGTTTGTTGTCAGTCGGTAAATAACAATGTCATCATTCACAGTTTCACAGAAACACACGATGGACAGATTTCACTGAGCTTTTGTTTGACAGGTGATCAGTTAGTCGCATGTGACGAAGAGAGTGAGAAAAAGAAAAGAGAGAGATGGCGATGGAGAGAGAAAGAAGATGGGAGTAAAAACAGAAAGCGAAAGAAAGACAGAAGCCATGGCCGAGGTATAAATAGAGAGAGGAGGGGAGAAGAAAACAAAATTAAACAAAATATTTCATTATTTATTGTGTCAATCAAGATGACGGTTTATCAAACAACGTTACCTTCGCTCAACCGTTCGTCTTTCCGCTTAACGCATGGCTGACACACAACTCTCCTCACCCACAATTAAATATCGCAGTCATCAAAGTACGTATATACATAATTGTTGTCGGTACCATAAGTTTGTTGACAAAGAGTAGCCAGTGTACTGGCGCAGTCAGTGGCAGTAGTCGAGGAATTGTTGGTGTGACAGTGATGGAGTTGTGCTTCATGCCGCGCTGTCAGAACAAAGACTACGGCGCTGATGACGAAGGAGAGGAAATCACAGGACAGAAGAACAAATAGGTTCAGCGTGCAGTGTAAGCAGCAGATGTTGGAGTCTGTGTCATCAGTCCCACGGCTCCTGGGGAGCAGACCAAGTGCTAACCGTTGTTACCTGTGGACGGGGGAGGAGGGACAGGTAGACAGAGAACTCAGAGTAGACACCAGACTATTGGTCAGACTGTCACGGACACACTCATGGTGTGGGACAGCCTCCTGGACAGTGGTGACGTGGACAGCGGGTTGTTGTTGTTGTTTTTGTTGTTGTTGTTGTTCTCTGTATCATAAGTACAATACTGTTCTTATGTAGAAGCACAACAACAAAGTCGTTATGCAGGTCGTAGACAGGTAAAAAAGAGAAAAGACTAAAACTATAAACGAGGGAGAGAGAGTGAAATAAAGGGAAAAGACAGTGAAAGAAAGAGAATAAAACAAATAAGGAGTAAAAGTAAAAAGACCGAAAGAAAAAAAGAAAGAGCCTGAACGAAAGTAAAAGGAGAACGAAATAAAGAGAAAAACAGAGTAAAATGAAAGAAATAAAGGGTGGAAAGAACTGAAGCAAGACGATGAAAAACCTTATATCTTAGAAACACGTCACAATTTTATATCTTCGGAATTCATGTTCCTAGACTTGTATAACACGTCACAATGTTATATCTTGGTAAGTCATGTTACTACACCTGTATAACACGTCACAATGTTGTATTTTGATAAATCATGTTCGTTTACCTATATAACACGTCACATGCGTTATATCTTGATAAATCATGTTCCTAGACCTATATAACACGTCACAATATGTCACATCTTGGTAAGTCATATTTTTAGACCTATATAGCACGTCATCATCTCGTTAAGCAATGTTCCTACACCTACTGAATGCATTACTCGATATTCGTTCTCGATCTTTGTTACATTCCAGACTTACTCAACACGTCACTGTCAGGTCGTCAGAAGTTATGACCGTTGACCTATTTCACAGGTCGTGCAAAATCCAAAGTCTTATCAACACCTGATTCACTGTCTTTAGAAATCTCTTCACTCTTGAACTCTTGAACCCAACGATCTCCACCTGACGATTTCCAGTTCTTTCTGTGAAAGAGAAATTTTTTTAAAGTCTGAATCTTTAGGCATGTCACGTGGTCAGAAATCCACCTGTATAATACGCATACCTCGCCATCAACCTCACATTAAAACCACGTTTCATCTAGATTTTGACTTTCACAATATCGAAAGTGATATGCAGCTTATATTTGCACAACATGGAGCCGAGTTTCTATAAATAGACATATTTTTAATTAATGTATATAAGATAGATGTCGAGAACCACGACCCCGCCCTGATTAAATGTATTTAACTATGACGCATGCGCATTAGAGAGGCAAGGGGGGGGGGGGCATCTGAGCGTATCACATCCCCCAGACCACAAGAATAGATATTGTGAACCCCAAACCTCCGTTTGTCTCTCCCCAGGGAGGGCAGACCTGCTCCGCGAACGGGGACTCCCAACGGCAAGCCGATGACGCGACACTGCGCATGCGCGCGTTGTACACACAGCTGTTTCCGTGAATTCTTAGCACGGAACACATTATGCACAGCTGTTGCTTGCAAAATCTTGGCACACAGAAAGGATTACTTAGCCGCCGATGATCTATTAAGAGCAGTTTGCAAACAACAGCCGGGTTATGAGGCATGTCCAACATGGAAGAAAAGGACCGAGCCAGCTTACGGTTTCTTGTGACAACCGCCACACCTCAGCAACGAAGCGGATAAGCAAAACCTTCTCTAGCAACTAAATACGCTTTCTTCATGACAGGTCATTAAATGCCCGCACGTGCGTGGGCTTTACACAACTCCTACATGCTCTACTTCTACTGGTACAAAAAGATTTCATACCCAATCTGTAAAGTCAACCTCAGGTCAACTCAAGTTCAGAATGACATTCTTGGGTCGGTGTTCTCCGACAGGTCAACCCTGATACTGTAGAAGCCGTTGAATACATAATCTTTGACAAAACTGGCAACGGCTGATGTGAAGATAAGCAGACTGGAGAGATAAAGAAAGAGAGAGAAACGTGACAGAAGCAGACGATGTCTTGGCCGTTCAGTCGTCTGGACATTCTCTGACAACACATTCTTGTTTAGCCTTACATTCTCCCAGCTTCACCTTGTTATCATCATGACTGTTGCTCGGCAAGGCCATGAAAGACGAGTTGTTTCCAGTCTCAGATAATCACCGAGGGGCACAGAGACTGACTGTAGGTCCTCCATTTGCAAACAGGTGCAGATGGTCTACAGGTCCACTGGCGTTTGGTCCAGCAGCTGCCCCTTCAGGAATGCTCCTATGCCTGCAGATCGGATTTAATCTACCTCGGGGGTAAACAAATACCTTCAGGGGTTAACTACCCTACAATGTGCTTGGTGAGCTCGACAGACAAACTGCCAGCTAAGCGGGATGTGTTTTGAGAAAGAGAAAGGAACGAGAACCGGTCATCTAAACAGAAAAATGAAGATAGTCCTAACATTTATTTCCGATTTTTAAAATGCAAGCTAAAATGAAAGAAGTTAAAAAATATTTACATGCCTGTCGTCCTGGTTAGGAGAATGAAATACACTGTGAATAAGCAATCATTATCATACATCATGTGATTGAAATATGTAGTATTACATAAATATTGAAATAAGACCGGATATCACAAACAATCGTTTTAACGGACAAATTAATGAATGTGATGAGGATTTCTGCAACAACCGATTACACACGGAGAATAGACAGATATGCAGCAAGTCCAACAAATCATGAGTACAACAGGCAGGGACGGATATAAAAACTTATAATCAGTCGCTCTCACTGCGACAAGAGGCTTTGTATGCCGATGAGGACGGCGATCCTGTTGACTGCAGCAGCTGCACTCCGCCATTGTCTGGCCGCCTTAAAGGAGACGTGCAGCCTCCTAGAACTGCCACAGTCTCTGATACATTCGAGTCAGAATAGAAACAAAGGAAGACAATATTGCACACGTTGACTAATCTGCTGCTCTGTCTTTTGTTTGTTGGGTTTTTTTTTTGTTTTTGTTTTTTTTTTTGTTTGTTTGTTGGGGTTTTTTTGTTTTTGTTTTGTTTTGTTTTTGCTTGATGTGGCAGTTGTCAGTTTTCTATCATCGAAATTTGTGAAGGCAGCCAAAGAGCAATCATAGTCTTACATTTGTTTACTCCGGTCACAAGATAAAAACTTTCTTAATAACTGTGGTATGAGTAGAAAAATATTTTTTTGCATAAAGTTTCCATACAATAAATTTGATTTTATATCAAATCCAAATATCGATAAGTGAAAGTACTTTATAAAAATTATAGTAGTTAAATTAATGTTGATGGAAAAAGTTTATTTAGTTTGCTCCTTTTCCAAAGTATGAAGAATAGTTAATATCTTGAAATAGGCAAGGTCTTGGTCTTCCACATTTGTACTCAGTCATGGCTGTAAAGGGAACAATCATCGTTTGGAAAGGTCAGTCGTATCAAGAACATTTACTTTCATACATGCAGGGTTGTCTGACTTTATATTTACACCACTTAAAGACAATTAAATGCAGCTGCTCTGTAGACTTGGGACTTACTCTTCACTTGTTTTCAGAGGAAGTTTTTCGTCTGACCAATGAAATTTAAGCTAGAATTTCTAGATTTTGACCAACAAATTGCTAGACAGCGAAGGAAATGAGTTCTTGTGTATATGTGGAATTCGGAAATGAAAAGGAAGACAACTTCCGGTGAAGTTTCATGCTTTGACCCTGACACCAATTTAGAAGTCAAGGTGGAATATTCCTACTCTACTTAGACGGAAGTGCACCAATGGAAAGAATTACAGTATTTGACCAATCAGAAGTCACAAGTTGGTTTTCCAAAATTCCCCTTCCATGATCACTGGCCAATGAAATGCGTCATGAGAGGAAAGAGATAATTAAAAAGTCCATTGCCAACCCTCAGTGATATGATTCACTGTGTTATTTGCGTTAAAGGTGTAGAGGATACGAAATTAGAACGATGCCAGGCTATGATAACACTAGCAATGCAGGTGCAACAATAGAATGTGCTTAATACAACATCTAAATCATAAAAAAAACTCCAACAATACAAATATGTAGAAGTAGTATTGTTTCTAAACAGACTGAGGATACAGTTTTCACACCCAATTCTAATCACAAGTGACTTACATCGCCAGACATGGACATTTTCTTTGAAAATTAATATTACAATAGCTGACATTGCTTGCTTGTAGGTGAACTCGTGTTTCGGGGAAGATATTGCCTCCTTAATAGCAAAAAAATAATGCCTCCATCAATGGTACAAATATTGCCTTCATTAATAGTAAATTCAAAACAGAAATCAATCAAATTTAGTTAAATAAACTGTACATTATCATAAGAAAAAGTTAAAATTGAAAGAAAGACAACACAGCTCAAGGGATGTTGGCATAAAATAATAGGATCACTGTCGTAGGAATTTTTAGAGCTTTTGCTTGGACGAATTTTATCTCCTGTTTGGTTTTTGCCATATTTTTAGTGATATGAAATATTAATTTCTAAAAGATAGCCTTTAAATATGTGAGGACTGCTGCTGCCAAGGCAAAGATAGATCACATGAGTTTAGTGCCCGATGGAATGTACGCGTTGGTAAATTCGCTCACAAAAGGAACTTATTTTTTTCGAATCATGTATATGAGATATTTGTTAACATTTTCAGCTGGCCATGGGATGTATTCCATTCATTCTCGTAACTGTTGGTATAGTAAATCTGAGGTCTTAGTCTCCTTTAACAACCCTCGCCTTCCTGGTTGACAACAGTGGGCGCGCTCTCGCTTCATCAGAGCAGTGCGGCGCTGGATGACCTGGCCTGCTACGTCACAGGTCACAACATAGCACAATGTCACTCGCATTCTAACTCTACTCAAACCTCTACTCAAACCTTCACTGCAGACCTTACAACAAAAAGTGAGAGGGGTCAAGAGAAGATACAATTTGGACAGGACAAGGTTTTTAAATTCCTTTAAACAGATAGTGCTATTTACAGAGACATTAATTCACATTAATTTTCACGGAAATATAAACTATTTACATTTCATTCACATGATTTAATCCGGCCACTGTCATTGTGAAATACTCTTTTGTGTTCTGTGCACATAAAAGATATATATGTGCAGACCTAACGATCTGTTAGACGCCATTTTGGTATAACGAGACAGGCTCATCTTTAATAATAATTATATGTATAGTTATATTTTTATAGTCATTAAAATCCATTCTTTCGCGTTTGCAGTCAGATGTCCAGTCTGCGTCGACCACCCCACTCCAAGGTGGCATGAAGGACGATTTTGGACAGATTATCGTCCCGGGTCACGTGACCAAACTAGACCAGATTCAAGCGGCTTGACGGATGCTAACCAAATGTTACAGCACGACACCGTTTGTCTACACGAAGGCCGTAGAATAGGCTTGGTTCGTGCATTCTGCTCCGAAGCTTCTTTCTTTTAGTAGAAACACTCGGTAGTGTCTACCTGATCCTGTCCGCGAGCGCACTGAGCAGTGACAGCCTGTCAGGCCAAGAGACATCACCGATCAAAGTTGTGCTACCTTTGCTAGTATGTGATAAAGAATAGCTGCATTATTAATTATAGTTTCGGGTGAGAGCTTGTTTCTCTGTATGTCTGTGCGCACTTCAGCGTGGGGTCAGCAGGGTCACGAGGACGTAGATTACGTTGGTCACGGCTTTCCCTCCATAAAATAACGTCCTTCAAACGTTTTGTTCTTTGCTTGTTTGGCGTTTCGTAAACCTAAAAGGCCCTTTTCTCTCCAACAGGACAAATATGAAAAAAGGTGTTGGACAACTGAATGGAGCGCCAGCGCGAAGAACAACATCCATCATGAAACATTAAGAATCCATCGGCAGTCTCGCGGTCCCACAGACACTGGCCCTGTCTCAACACAACATTAAAGGAAAGAGAAAAACAGGAAACAAACAAGCACTTCAAGAATCAGCTTTCTATAGTTGTGAGGTCTGCGTGTGATCAATAAACACAATATCAAGTGACCTCCGTAGATTTCTACATCAAAAGCATCATGTCAGCCTTATATTATCAACTCGCTCAAAGGACCGAGGACAACAATGTCTCCTCTTCACTTTAATCAACTATTCTTTTCCTTCCATTGATCTGCTCTTTCCTTTGCTGTTCCTTTGCTCGCTTAAGTAACATATCAAAGGTTTTCACAAACTATATAGAATTTTTTTAAATGTTTGTTTTAATTCGAACTTTCAGTTTTGCTTTCCATTCAACTGTTTCCGAAAGGACCGAACGCAGGCTCGGGGCCTTGTCGCTGTTGCAGCAGGAATTATTGACAAGGCGCGAGCAGATCTTTCAAAATGGGAGGAAAATAGCAATAACTGGGTAGAGGAGGGTGGGCTTGATTATGACGGATTTGAAAACGCCGGAAGGCTGAAGAAGTTGCCTCGCTTTGCTCTGCTGCTCACTTGTAGCTAGCCAACAATGGCGCGGACGGGAGGGTAGGGGGGAGTAGACGAGGAAGAGGGGGTACTAAGGAACTTTTTTTTTCCTCCCACCATTTAAAAATCTTGGCATTTGTCTGCAGTAAAAAGTCTCTAGCAGAAATCTGATATGGTGAGCACCTCCCCGTCCCTCCTTCCCCCCACAAGCATCCTCCCGGCACCTGAACGCTAGGTGACTGGCTTTCTCGCAGCCACTTCTTGGCCGAGGCACTCAGGCCGACTCAAGAACAATCAGGAGATGACGACGAAGAAAAGAGGATCTCGAAAGGACATTTTCTTTCAGTTTTGCAACAAATCGAAGCGGCAAATAGGCGGCAGAACTGGATATCTTGGAGTACACGGGTACATTAGCGCGTGAAAAGACGGGGTCCCATGCACTCGCACGGCTTGAAGCAGCCACTAACAAAGACCGGCCCACCCGCCGCCCACCCCTCCTCGTCTTGACGGACCGACATTGATCGCAGTTATCGCCTGCTTCCTCTTTTCTTCGGCCTCTGTTCAGGAAGCAGCAGGTTTGGTCTTCGAGCATCTCATGGAGTGGCGGCGTGCGATCTTCTCAGTTTCACCGAGGGCTGCTGCTGCCACAAGTACATTGCTGACGTCATTGGCTGAACGAAATGTTGTTTGTCTATTATGCAATGGTTCTTAACTTAAAAAATTATTATATAGTTTATTTAAATCCTCGTATTTATCTTGAGGGATTTTTTTTCCTATTTAAAGACATTTTTAGGAGAGGTTTGCTGACCTCTCTAAAGGCCATCCCAGGTCTTTCACTGTTCTTTTTTTTTCAACCATTTTTCAAGTTTCTGTTTATTTTGTTTTGTTTTGTGTTTTTATTTTTTTAAAGGTTCACTTATTGTTTACCTTTTCACCTTTTTGTATCGATCATCGAACTATTTTTCGCCGTGTCATAATGATGGTAGCATCCAGCCAACCTTACAGCGATTTATTCATAATCTTTACCGTCGGATCGAGACAATTAACAAAATCCAAAATGAAATTCAAAGACAAAACTAACATGACGGAAGTACATGAGATGTCGCCCAAGCTTGCGGAGTCTTAATATTCCCGATGAATTCTCTGATCGAAACAGCATCCCCAGGTCTGCCTCAGCAGCTGAACGCGAGTGTGTTCTTGAAATGGCTCGTGCAGCAAGATAGTGGGAACCGGAAGGCAAGTAATGGGCGACCAAATACAGCCAAAAGCTTTATGTGCGCACCTTCGCAGGTAATTGACTTGCAAGTAACCAGAGGCTTGGGGTGGAGTGGGGGCGCAACTTGTGTCGTGCAGGACCACTCGTATCTGGCAGCACTGGGACACACGGAGCCGCCAAGACTAGTGGGACAGAACGAAACAGTCACGTGAACAAGCTAAGGCTGTGCAGGTCCTTAAGTCTATTGTGTGCTACTTCCGGAGAAAAGAACAATGGTCCAATGTCCCTAGAGGATTTTTTAGTACACTTTCCCTGTGGGCGTTCAACCTTAACACTCACCCCACGAACCCTTACATGAATGTTCATGCAAATTTACAAATATTGTGATCCTCCTCCTCATCGGTCCTCTCGTTGTCGTCAATCATCATTGTCGTCGTTGTTATCATCATTTGTCATCGAGTCATTATCATCAGGTAGCTGTTGTGATGGAAAGAAGTTTCCCTTGAAACGACAATCTTGAAACTACTTCTTCAGCTCAGACATCCCAGGTCATCACCAACCATCGTTCGCCGCCATCGTCATGGCATGATGTCATCCGAGACACGACTCCGGTGTTATCTGGCCTCTCACCATCCTTCACTTACGGCGACTGGAAGGAAGGCTGGGAAAGAAGAAAAAAAAAAAATCCCAGAAATGGGGGGATAAGGCAGATTGACAAAAACCGGAAGTCGGTCTCAGGAGGCACCACTTTCCTCAAGACTCCCGGTTCCATGGCCGTTTACGCACAGGATCCTGCACGCTCTGGCTTCCGGTTTCGTCGCTGTGGCAACGCACATCCTATCTGACACTTCAGAAGACAAGCTCGAAGGTGCAAAGCCTGGAGTCTGAGGCCGGGTGCTAGGACAGGGTGTCGAGCAAGAAACTCCGCGTCTGTCGCACGTTCTTTTAGAGATAAGGTTTCTTTAATTTGTAGAAAATTAATTATGTAGCGTCGTGTTTGTCCCATGAATGACACAAAGCGAGCTTTGAAGGCAAGTTCATGTCTGCTCGTCAGAGAATCTGAAGACTGAGACCGTGAAAGGTGCATAGAAAAGAAATCGATGACTTTTCTTCTCGATGTGAGGTTTTTAAAGGACTAGTTGGGTGCCAACATTTTTTTAATGATCAGGAAAGCCCAGATATTATTTCCCCAAATCTGAGTGAACACTCGTCTTCCATTTTCACGCTATATCACTGCAAACCTCCTCATGAACAACCGTGACGTCACAATATGCCTAATTAACATATCCTGCCAGCTCTCCCATTGGCTGAGGCCAATGTCAACGTCTCTATGCACCATCCTGGTGTCTGTGTTATGAGTTCTTTTTATGTTATCTACTTTTGAATAATTATTTAAAAATTTAACACCCAACTAGTGCTTTAAGTTGTAAGCCCCAAATAATGTTTTCGATTCTGTGGCGACTAAACTAACCTGCAGATAAAAAAATTAAAATATTGTTTTGTTCGTCTGGCGACAGTCCGTCATAATCGTGAAGCCCCCATCCGCTTGATTGTCGGTAATAACAAACGTATTTCCACTTGTAGTCATGCAGAAATTCAGTGGAAGGAACTACACAGAAAGCCCATTACAAATGCACTAGTCCAGGGACTCCAACACCTTATATTCCCGCAGACAACATGCAACGTGAGACGATAATGCTGGTCAAGCTGCCGTCTTCGTAACGTAAGGAGGACGTAAATTATGCACGAGCCGTGTTCTTTAAAAATTATACACTATCGTCTTCTGGGTGAGTGTGAATTATTTAGTGGCGGACTGTTACAATGACTAGTAATGTCAAATGTATCCCACTATCAGGTTATCACTGTCTTTCGACAACTTTTCTTTGTAATAAGAATGGATGGATTGTCTCCAGCAGCTTCAAAGTATACACAGACTTACGAACAAACTATATGCATGGACCGAACGTATGCGCACATACACAGAGAGACAAACAAACTCCTCCTAATCAAATCATAACCCTAACCCGAGATAAACCCGATGCCTAAACCCAAAAACCCAAACTAAAGGCTTCTTCTCTAACACATCACACACACACACACACACACAGATGCACGCGCGTGCACTCACATCCCAACTGAAATCTCACAAACGAACGAACACGGATGTGTAAAGGTGGACTGCTGTCTGTCTGCCGAGACCAACGCTTACCTTCTTGCCAGTCTCGGCGAGCCTAAACAATGAATGTGACTAAACCGGAAGCATTGTACACTCCTGCCTCGTTTTAGTAGTTAATCTGAAATGTGACTAAACCGGAAGCTTTGTACACTCCTGCCTCGTTTTAGTAGTTAGCTAGAAAAATCGTCTGCCAGCAGTCCAGTAATACAAGTTCGTGGAGGGAACCTTTCTCTGTAAGGTGGGCCCCGCGGAACCGCGCAGCAGCAACAACGGGCGAACAGGTAGTCAATACCCACTCCGATTGTCAAGCAGCCATTATTTACTTGTAAAGTTTCTGTCCCACGATCTCTTGATCGATCCTGACGCTCGCCGGTTCTTGGCCCGCCGCCGCCGTCTGTAGAAATTGCAATCACGGGGTCCCGTTGTCAACGCCGCTCGCGGCACGTGTGTCCCGTTACTCCATGCTGCAGGCGG